>NC_133779.1:53673541-53698990 GCF_003597395.2 Chelonoidis abingdonii | reverse complement strand
TTCTTATCTGTTTATGACAGCTGTGGTGCAGCTTCACTGGCAGGTATTATCAAGTAGGATGGGCCTGACTCACAAAAGTTGCCTAAGATGATGTCAAAATTAGACTCAGGACTCACAGTTTCTCAGACCACTCTTTTTTATTAGCACAGCTCTCTGCTAATAACACCCAGATAATGTGACCCCCCATACAAGACCCAAACAGTCTTATTTATACAGATAAAAAGGTGAGAACTAAATAAAGGGCCAAAGAGAGCAAAATGCATATCCTACTTCCCTACTAACTCTTGTTGGCCTAAGGCTAATACATCACCAATATCCCTGAAGCGGAGCAATTGTTCTACCTTAATGTCTGCTTTCCTAACACCTGGATCACAGCATTCTTTTCATTTCTCCTTAAAGGCACATAGAACATTCTTTAATTCATTCACTTTCTTTAATATAATTCATTTCACTTGCACAATGAACGCTGTGGGATCACACCCTGCACCCAGCAAAGCATCCCACAGAACTGGTACATTGCGTCAGCAAGTTCATAAGGAGAGGACAAGCCTGCTGGACAGGGAATAAAGAGTCAAACAGTCCCTGGGTTGAGGAGGTTGTTTTGCTGACGTTTACAGGGAGCTCCTCCAGACTGTGGGGGGCAGAATGGGAGGAAGCACGAAGGGGCTTGTTTGAAGATTTAACAAGGGAGTGATGGTGGTTAGCATCATGGGCCATGTAACTGTGAACACTGTGAGCCCTTAGACCAGGGGTGGGCAAACTGCCCTGTCTGCAGGCACCGCCCCTGAAGCTCCCATTGGCTCTGGTTCCCAGCCAATGGGAGTTGCAGTGGCGGTGCTTGGGGTATGGGCAGCGTGTGGAGCCTCCTGGATTTCCCTATGCATAGTGGCCAGATAGGGGATGTGCTGCTGCTTCTGTGAGTCACACGGAGACATGGCACTCGCTTTTTTGTCGCTCTTATCTGGACTCTTTGCAATTGGGCCACATCTTTCCTGAAAAGTGGTGCCCAGAACCGGACACAAGACTCCAGTTGAGGCCCTAATCAGTGCGGAGTAGAGCAGAAGAATCACTTCTTGTGTTTGCTTACAACCCTCCTTCTCTTACCTCCATATTATAAGTGACGAACAGAGGCAAAGGGACACTAAACAGAGGTTTTTTAAAGGTATTTAGGCCAAATAAATCCCATGGATTTCAATGGGAATTAGGAGCTGAAATTCCCTCTCAAAAATCTGGCCCTAAGTGATTTGCTCAAGATCACAAAGGAAGTCTGCAGTGGAGGCGGAATTTAAACTCAGACCCCTCAAGTCCTGGGGCTCATACTTGGTGTTGCCTCCATTGACTCCTCCCCTCCTTCTGTAGGACTAGCAAAGTTAAGCAGCGGAAGCTGAATTAAAACGATGGGTGAGACCCTCATGCCTGCTCTGGCTTCTTGCACAGCCTACAACTGGAGTACTGCACTGGGAAAGCAGAGGCAGCAAGTGAGTTTGGAATAGCTTCCACCTCCAAAGGAAAGAACCCTAATGAATACTAAGTAAAACATCTCTCTCTCTCCCGTGCTCACACGCAGTATCTTATCATCCTGTACAACCTACGGCTACAAATCTCTATAATTTACCGTGAGTGAGGACAGACAGTGATAGGACCAGCCTATCCTTCTCAGAAGATAGTTCTTTAGCAGAGTCATAAAGCAGCTTCCTAGAGAATCTCCACCTAAAGGGCCACAATGAATTGGAGGTCAAACAGCATCAAGAAAGATGGTTCCCTTGGAAGCTAGGTGGGTCCAGAAGTTCCTGTTCCTTCTCCCGCTTCAAACTAAGAAGAAAACTCAACTATGCAAGAGAGATTTCATTCCATTATCGGTGTGTATCCACCGCGAACCCATGAGACCTTCCATGGGAGCAGAGAATGGTACACTGGGGAAGCCCATTCCATACTCTACTGTCTTTATTCACAATCTTCTCTCTCCACGGCTGTCGACTGGGAATATTTCACCAGCACAAAACCCACTCTGGGAAATTTTAAATGAGAATGTTTGATATTCAAATAAATGAAGCACATTTTTAGGGGAAAAAAAGAAAAAACCCTCCATTAAACAAGATTCTTTAAAACCAAGGAGTAATTTTAAACAGACTATTTTCATCTTCATATGTACAGCGTATGAAATCTTTTAACTCAGTACAGCACGATGGACCCAGACACTCAGTTGGTATAAATCACTGTTGCTCTGCTGATGCTGATGGATCTGTGACAACTGACGCCAGGTGATGATCTATCCTGATATTCCCTAACTCTGACATGCAGCGTTCAGGATAGTTTAGGCAGTTGGTCCTATTTCACTGCAAGTTATTTTGTGAGAGAAAATGAAGACAACATTTTAGGGTCAAAAGCATCAGCACTTCAAGAACAGAAAAACAATCTTTTCTCTTGGTAGACAGAATGGATTTTGGAGATCTCCTTCAGTATTAGAACTGAAAGAATAATAGACCACTCACCTTAGTCTTTTCCCTGTAATGTTGAAACTTGTTGCAAGATAGAGATCTCTTTCTTGAACTCAAATGGATTGTGTAATGAGAGGTGGGGTTTATTTGTTCTGCCAACGTGAGAAAACAGAATTCATAGAATATTAGGGTTGGAAGGGACCTCAGGAGGTCATCTGGTCCAAGCTGCTAGTCAAAGCAGGACCAGTTCCCAGACAGAATTTTGCCCCAAACAGCCCCCTCAAAGATTGAGCTCACAATGCGGGGTTTAACAGACTAATGTTTAAACCACTAAGCTATCCCTCCTGAATCTTAGGTCAGGCACAGGCAGGGTGTGTGTATCATTAAAATACCAGTTGCATCTCCCGGCAGCAGGAGGTAGTTTGACACCAATATTTGGTCTTCAAATACTGTTCAAGTTCTTAGACATGTTGATGCTTCTCTTTGTCTTTCCCTCTGTTTCATGCAGTTCATCTATCTGAAAATCCCCCCTAGCAAGAAGCACGTCCAATCACAAATACACTTAGAGGAGCACGGCAAGATTTTAATCAATATCTTCCAGGATAAGAGCTGTGAAGACGGTTTCTTTCAGAGCAGCAGGACTAGATGTCTGTGCGTCGCACAGCCAAAGGATAAAGAGCTTTCTGCTGCTCAGCGCTGAGCTAGAAGGAACATTTGCAGCAGCAGCATGAGAGAGTCCAGGAGTCCAGTAAAAAGTCAGGAAATGCACCTGCATGTGCCTGTCCAATTCAGATCTCAACTGGGCGCTGTCAAGGGCCCTCAGCAAAGAGCCTGTCATGCCACATGCCATTTAGCTGAGCCCTGGCAGGATCCTTATCAGGCAGGATAACGAGGATGATGTTGCAGCTGGGAAGAGGGAAGATCCTGCCAATGTCCCTAAAGGCCAGGATGTGACCTCACATTAGATCAAAGGGCCAGTTTGGAGATGATAGCAGTGAAAACTCTGGAGAGGGGGATGTGCCTGGCCAGAGACCGGAAGTCGAGGTGGTTACTGCAACTCTCTAACCCCTCCCTCCCATTGTTTTCTAGAGAAATTGGACTTTCAACACTGAGGATTTGGTAGGTTATGGCCAAATAATTTACTGTCCTGGATATTATGCCCTGCATTGCTGTGTGTGTGTCTGTGGGGTAGTGCAGACGCCACAACATTTGCATGGTCTCCTCTCCCTTTCTTTCCCCTCCATCAGCCTCTGCTGGGCGAAATCCCAAGTGGATGCAGAGCACTGGGGGGGAAAGGTTTCGGAAAAGCCAGCTTTGCTGTTTATCCAAGAGTTCAGAGTATGGGCTGTACGGCTTGTGCTGAAGCCCATGGTCTGTAGCAAGTTCACAACTAGAAATCAGTGCCTCTCTGGCCGTTTCACCACAGGCAGGCAGGTGGGGGTGGAGGGGTTCAAACATGGCTTGGATCAATGCTCTCCATCCTAGCTCAGGCTTTGGTTGGTTCCCTTCATTTCCCCCCAGTCCTAGTAGCTTATTCTGGGAAGTTTCTCGGGCAGCAGGAATTCTCCATGGCCTTTCAGGAGAACAGTGACTGCAAACCTGCTCAGGCCTCCATAACAGCCAGGTCCCTACCACATCCAGGCCTCAGTTTGACTAATTTACAAACCCTCTGGCCTTGAAATTGACCAACATCACCATTTCGATGTTTCCACCTGACATTTCCTGGTATTGTAACCATGGGGTCCCGACCAAACTGGGAGAATGGGGGAGTTCAGAGGTGGTTGTGGGGGGTGTCACAGCATTGTCACCCTCACTTCTGTGCTGCCTTCAGACCTGGGCTCCAAGGGCAGAAGCCAGCAACCTTTCTGAAGCTAGAGGAGGTTCCCAGATGTGCAAGTGGGTCCCTGCTGTTGGGAGCACCTCAGCTCCTACCATTTTTGGGGCATCCAGAGAAATGGATCCCTGAGCCCCAGAAGGAACTGCAAGGGAAGCCTCAATCCCTCATGGCAGAGTCCGGGCAGAAGCCCTGAGCTCAGGCACACAGCGTCAGCAGGAGTGGGGAGGGGCATGAAAGTCCTGAGCCCGGTGCCCCAGCACTGGCTGACCCCACGGGGGGCCAGAAACTCTGAGTCCGGGCACCCAGAGACGTGACTGGAGCAGAAGCTGCCAAGACTAAAGTCTTGAGCCCAATGCCGGTCTGATGCAGCGCACTCACTTCTGCATTGCCTCTGCAGGTGCCTCTGATATCCCCACAGAGAGGAAGCCCTGTCTCCAGCCGGGCAGACAAACAGCTAGGAGGCCCCTACTGGGTTCTCCTGGCTGGGGGGTCCCAGCAGGACCGGGAGATCGGTTTTCACGGGGCAAGGCTAATTTGATCTAGCCAAAAAAGGCACAACAAGAACCAACAGCTGCCAGCTGAAGCCAGAGAAGTTCAAATGAGACGTAGGCACACATTTCTGACAGTGAGGGAGACTAGCCACTGGAACAAATTACCCAAGGGAGAGGTGGAGTCTCTGTTTCCTGGTGTCTTCACGTCACAACTGCCTGTCATTCTGGAAGGTGCCTTTGTGTGAATTACAAGCAATTGGGCTTCATATGGTGCAAAGTGTGTGAAATTTCATAGCCTGTGAAATAGAGGCCAGATTAGGAGATCGAATGGTTTCATAACCTCTATGAAAAGCTCAGTGTGGGGTGAGGAACAGACTCTGCTGTTTTACTGCGTAGCCTGCTTGTTCGCCAGAATCAATAATGAGCAAGTGGGGTGATCCGGGGTGCAGCTCAGACATCCAGCTGGGCTGGCCAGGGAAAGGTGGGTGCGGCAGTTACTTCACAATGGCCTTTGGCAGGAACTCAGCCTATTGGGTAAAGATGATGAGGCGGCTGTGACCTCACAGAGCTCCCTTGACAACAGCCAGGTAGGACAGGGATGCAGGGCAGGGGGAACCTCGGAGAGCCCTGTAGCCTTGCTGCAGCAAGCCTCCATCTCATGGTCTCTCGCTGAGGACCAAGAGACGTTGGTGTGCAGGAGATTCAGTGCATGTGTTTGTCATTCCTGTGTGGATTTTTTTCAAAGACATTGTCATCTGTGTAGAAGGTAAGAAAAAATATAGGTTCTAGATAGAAATACAAGATAGGGGACTCTATCCTAGCAGAGTCAAAGGCATCACCACCCTCCTAGTGAAAACTTTTTTCCTAATATCCAAGCCTTCCACACTGCAACTTGAGATCATTACTCCTTGTTCTGTCATCTGCCAGCTCTAAGATTTCATGAGAATCAATCTTTCATTAGGAAAATAATTCAAAAATGCAAATACAAAAAACTTTGAGTGAAATCAACCCATCCTGATCTTCAGTGTCTGGGAGTGTGGGCCTTGGGGGCCAGACTGAGACCCTCATGGGATAGTAACACTTGGAATCCAGTAAAATAATTTCAGTTGTCTTAGCATTCAAGCCTCCCTAATACAAGGAACATCTGAGGGCTGCGGAAGACAGGGGTGCTAAGAAAGTCTAACTTATGATTGAAAATACAGAGATGTGTTATTGGCTTTGATTGGGGGACAAGTAACAAATCTGTTGGGATTCTTGCCCCAAACAACAATCGTCCATTGTCCTTTAGAGCACGAGGGCCCTAACACGCCTGACTTGCTCAAATCTCTCTCCTGCTACAGCTGAGAGAATTTTCTCCATCCCCCGTGATACCGAGGGAAAGAGAAAAGAAGTGACCTCTCTTTGGTCACACAGCAAGGTCTTGCCAGAGCTAGAAAGAGAAGCATAAGAAAGAAGTTGTATCAAAATGATTTGCATTTCAAACTAACTGATTTCTTAAACAAAGGCAATTTGATGTGTGGTTAGTGAAGTGAAATGATACAGTCTTGTCTCCACGTGTTTCTAGATTGATGAACCAGTAGATCTATCCCCTAGTTTTTATCCACACATTGAGGGAGGAAAACAAGTTTGCCTGTTTTGTGAATTCCCAATGGCTTTCTTGAATTTCCACAAACTAGTCGATTGAACTGAACGATTTGAATAAACTGAAAGGAAGACAATATTTTCTGCACCTTTCAAGGAAGCTACTGCTGCCCAAAGCTGGGTTAGCATTTCAGCTAACTTTGCTTCCAGGGCCTTAGCTATCACATCAGTGGTGCGACTGTCTGAAAAACTTGGCAGTGAACATTTTCTACTGAATGTTTATTTTTTCTCTTCTATTTAAATTATTTAAAAGATTGTCATAAATTTGGCCCTTCTCAGAGGTTGTCAATTTCAAATGTAATTCTGATAGTGAGGGAGACTAGCCACTGGAACAAATTACCCAAGGGAGAGGTGGAGTCTCTGTTTCCTGGTGTCCTACCATCATAACTGGTTGGAACGGTGCCTTTTAGTGAATTACAAGCAATTGGGCTTAATAGGGTGCTAAGAGTGTGAAATTTCATAGCCTGTGAAATAGAGGCCACATTAGGAGACTGAATTGTTTCACGACCGATGCCTCTATGAAAAACTTAGTGTCAGGTGCGGAACAGACTCTGCTATTTTACTGGGTAGCCTGCTTACTCCCCAGAATCAATAATGAGCAAGTGGGGTGATCCGGGGTGCAGCTCAACATCCAGCTGGGCTGGCCAGGGGCAGACGTCAGGCATACCAGGGAAAGGTGGTTGGCAGTGACTTCACAAAGGCCATTGGCAGGAATTCAGCCCTTTGAGCAAAGACAATCAGTTGGGAATTGGTCCTGCTTTGAGCAGGGGGTTGGACTAGATACCTCCTGAGGTCCCTTCCAACCCTGATGTTCTATGATTCTATGAACGAGGCATCTGTGACCTCACATAGCTCTCTTGACAACAGCCAGGCAGGACAGGGGTGCGGGGCAGGGGGACCCTCAGAGAGCTCTGTAGCCTTGCTGCAGCAAGCCTCCATCTTCGCTTTACCAGATAAAAGTTATGAGCAGACAATGGCTGGAAGTTGAAGCTAGACCAATACACATTGGAAATAAGGCGAGGAGCATTTTTAACTTCAGAGTTTGGAGCAATTCACTGAGGGTTGTGCTGGATTTTCCACAACTGACCTATTTTAAAATCAAGCTTGAGTGTTTTACTAAAAAATCCGCTCTAAGTCCTATGGGAATTATTTTGAGGCACATTCTATGGCCAAAGTGAAACAGACAGACAGACAACAGTGATTTCCTCTGGGCTTGAAATTAATCTGTGACTTGCTGGGGGCGTTTGGAATTTGACCATTTTGCTTCCCTCTTCCTCCTTCCCTCTGTCCCTTCTTCTCAGTTAGAAAACAGGCCACCAGAAAAGCCTGATTTTCACCCTGTGCCCCTTCCATTAGAGCTGTAAGCTGAAGGGCATTGTGACTTTCAAATGAATTCAGCCAGTCAGTGCTAACTCTCCACAGGTGATTTGCAGAAGTCAGTAAATGAACCTGCAGGTTTCTGTGCGAGCGATGCCCAAGGCAGGGCTCAGGCTTCGGGTTTATGCTCAAGGTTAGTGGAGTCAGGAAGTGACAGGTGGCTGAGTTACCTCTGTTGTCACAATGTTACTGCTCAGGTTCCCCTGCCTGCTGCACCACCTGGGCACTGACTGGCAAGGGGAAGGTTTGGTGGATTTGAAACGTAGAAACCAGGAAGCGCAGAAGAGGAATGGCTTAGACAGTTTGGCAGTAAAATGTAGGTTTTGTGGCAATATCCTGTGCAACTGCTATTGGATCCAGGACACAGACAGCATTCCTGTCCCTCCCACCATCTCTTAGCTGGGCCTACATAAAGGAGACCAGGTAGAGTTTTGCACACTTGTTTGTCTAAGACTGAGCAAATACGGCCCAACAAATTACTGCTAGGATGAATTTTGCTGCCTCCCCTCCTTGACTAGAATACAAGCAGTTTCTGATTCTTTCAGATGAAGTAGTTCTTCTAAAATCAAGGGCAAAACCAATCAATGGCTTTTTCACAACCCAACCCCACGCCCCAGAGATTTTTTTTTTTTATTTAAACTGGTTTTTTTTAAAATTTATATTGAAAAAATTTTTTTTAAAAAAACCTATCAGTCTAAAATGTGAAAACGATGACAAGTGATGTTTAAGGCCTCTAGTTGCTCCAGCCTATTAAAGTAATTGAAATAAATACCTATATGAAGAAGTCCATGTTTTGCTGCCAAGTGTCAGAGGAAGTCAAAGCACTGAACTGTTGGAAAGTCATTGCCTAAGCACCTGGGGGTCCAGAAGTTATTGAAACACTCAGCCAGATTTTGGCAGCACTAGCCTCTTCTGCGGGTGCAGAAAGAATATTTTTCTTCATTCCAGTTGATGCAGCTACTTCATTCAAATGTAAGAAACTGATTGGGAGTTTGAAAAAGGATGAAGGCTTCTTTTCCTCTTGTAATATATGAATAAACGCTAGAGAGGAGGAGATGTGAGCTACTACTTCTAAAATCTGGAAGGACATTATGAGCAGGAACACTCAGTTCAGTGCACGAACTAGAGATCCTTCTTTACCTCAGTTTGTTTGAAATGAAAACAAATGGTTCAGTCAACCTTTTTGTTTGTATGTATCCTGCAAAACCAGCAAGTCAACATGTTTGAATGGATCCCTATTCCTAGAATCCTAGAAGACTAGGGCTGGAACAGACCTCAGGAAGGTATCTAGTCCAACCCCCTGCTGCAGCAGGACCCAACCCCAACTTTCATCATGCCCCAGCCAGGGCTTTGTCAAGCTGACCTTTAAAAACTTGTAAGGATGGAGATTCCCCACCTCCCTAGGTAACCCATTCCAGGGCTTCACTACCCTCCCCTAGTGAACTAGTATTTCCTAACAGCCAAGCTAAGCCGTCCACAGTGCAACTTGAGACCATTGCTCTGTGTTCTGTCATCGGCCACCACTAAGAATTTCATGAGAATCAATCTCTCCTTAGGAAAATAACTCAAAAATACAACTACAAACATTTGGAATGAAATCAATCCACCCTGACTGTAGTGTCTGGGGATGTGGGCCTCTGAGGCTAACCTGAGACCCTCATTGGCTAGAACCACCCAGTTAGCCAGTAACAATATCCAATCCTGTTACCGTCCAAGCCACCGTAATGCAAGGAACAGCTGAGGGCTGCGGGAGACAGAGGGGTGCTGAGAAGGTCTAAGTCATGCTTGCCAACCCAGAGATGTGTTCTTGGCTTTGGATGGGGGACAAGGAGCAAATCCGTCAGTCACTACAACAGGTCCTACTCGGAGCCAGGGAGACTGGGAATTGAGTCCTGCTGGCACTTCCCAGCTCTGGCTTTCTGGAGGAGGAGGAAGACATCCAGCTCCCCTAGCTGACCCTGAGGCCCCTTCTGGGCCCAAATGGAGGTGGCCCCCGTACAGCTATGGAGTGTGCCAGGAGCGTTCCGCTAGTGGCATTGTATTCTTTTCACAGCCAGTTTCGATCTCTGGTTTCTTACCCCTTGCCCTGCTGGCAGGGCATTGTGCGTGGCACCCGTTGGCAGGCCACCTGGGTGCAGGAGATCGAGGAGGGGTGAAGGGAGGAGCAACCCTGAGCATCTGCCATCCTGCTCACCATCCGATCTAGAAGAAGTAAGTGGAGTTCTCCAGAGCCATCCCATTGTGGTGGGAATATCCCAGCACTAGGGCTCCCAGCCTGTCTCTTGTCAGGGTTTGTTTCCCCAGGTTGAGGGTTCCTGTGCAATGGGGTGGGATGTGTTGGGAAGAGAAATTGCCTCAGCAGAAGGGAGGTGGGCAGGGGAGCAGGCAGGCTCGTTAATGAGAGGCTGCTTTGAAGCCAGACTCATGGCTGCTCCCCACTCATTTCCAGGATGGAGCGAATAAGGCAGATGCTGAAGGAGGAAGGCCATTGGGGCAGGTGGCTCCAGAGCCAAGAGGAAAGATCAGCCAGCCTTCCCAGGAGGAGAGCGGCCCCTCTGTCCCCACGGGCGGGGAAGAGGCTTGTGGCAGGGGAAAATGAGGAGCTGCATCCCATGCTGGAGGAGAAGGAAGATACCAGCTCCCCTAGCTGACCCTGAGGCACCTTCTGGGCCGAAATGGAGGTGGCCCCGGGTTCAGCTGTGGAGGAAGGAGCCAGGAGAGGGCCAGGAGCCGGGGAAGGCAGCTCTGGAGCTTCCTTCGCAGGAAGCCAAGGAGCCAGGAGCTGCGTCCCAGGGCCCCCAGCAGGAGCCGTCCTCTGACCATGGGCATCTGAGGAGCCCTGACCTGGCCCGAGGAGCTCCCTCCAGTACCGAGCCGACCTGGCCGCTGAGGAGCCTCCCACCAGTTACCACCCTGGCCGCTCCGTGTTCTGTCATCGGCCACCACTAAGAATTTCATGAGAATCAATCTCTCATTAGGAAAATAACTCAAAAATACAACTACAAAACATTTGGAATGAAATCAATCCACCCTGACCTGTAGTGTCTGGGGGTGTGGGCCTCTGAGGCTAGACTGAGACCCTCATTGGCTAGAACCACCCAGTGAGCCAGTAACAATATCCAGTCCTGTTACCGTCCAAGCCACCGTAATGCAAGGAACAGCTGAGGGCTGCGGGAGATAGAGAGGTGCTGAGAAGGTCTAACTCATGCTTGTCAACCCAGAGATGTGCTATTGGCTTTGGATGAGGGACAAGGAGCAAATCCATCAGTCACTACAACAGGTCACACTCAGAGCCAGGGAGACTGGGAATTGAGTCCTGCTGGCACTTCCCAGCTCTGGCTTTCTGGAGGAGGAGGAAGATACCAGCTCCCCTAGCTGACCCTGAGGCACCTTCTGGACCCAAATGGAGGTGGTCCTGGGTACAGCTATGGAGTGTCCCAGGAGCATTCCTCTAGTGGCATTGTATTGTTTTCACAGCCAGTTTCGATCTCTGGTTTCTACCCCTTGCCCTGCTGGCAGGGCACTGTGCGGCACCTGTTGCAGGCCACCTGGGTGCAGGAGATCGAGGAGGGTAAAGGGAGGATCAACCCTGAGCATCTGCCATCCAGCTCCATCCGATCTAGAGCAAGTAAGTGGAGTTCTCCAGAGCCATCCCCAGTGTGGTGGGAATAGCCCAGCACTAGGGCTCCCAGCCCGTCCCTTGTCAGGGTTTGTTCCTCAGGTTGAGGGTTCCTGTGCCCTGGGGCGGGACATGTCAGGAGGAGAAATTGCCTCAGCAGAGGGGAGGTGGGCAGGGGAGCAGTCAGGCTCATTAACGAGAGGCTGCTTTGAAGCCAGACTCATGGTTGCTCCCCACTCAGTTCCAGGATGGAGCGAATAAGGCGGATGCTCAGGAGGACGGCCGGGCAGGTGGCTCCAGAGCCAGTAGGAAACATCAGCCAGCCTTCCCAGGAGGAGAGCAGCCCCTCTGTCCCCGCGGGCGGGGAAGAGGCGTGTGGCCAGGGGAAAACGAGGAGCTGTGTCACATGCTGGAGATGGAAGAAGACACCAGCTCCTCTAGCTGACCCTGAGGCACTTTCTGGGCCAAAATGGAGGTGGTCCTGGGTTCAGTTATGGAGGAGAGAGCCAGGAGAGGGCAGGAGCCGGGGAAGGCAGCTCTGGGTCTTCCTTCGCAGGAAGCCACGGACCCAGGAGCTGCGCCCCAGGGCCCAGCAGGAGCCGTCATCCACCATGGCAACTGAGGAGCCCTGTGCCACCCGACCCTGGCCACTAAGGAGCCTCCCGCCAGCCCCACCCTGGCCCCTGAGGAGCATCCCGCCAGCCCCACCCTGGCCCCAGAGGAGCCTCCTGCCAGCCTAGAGCAGGAGTTGAGCGATTGCGCATCAAACACCAGCAGCTCCGCGTACTCCTGCGGGGCCAGCAGCTCCTCCGTGGGGTCTGGCAGCCTTGAGATTAAAGGCTCCCTCTTTGGAGGTGAGGGGAGACCCAGGGGAAAGGGAGGAGGACTGGGGCGGTGGGGGACTAGTAAGACCCTGTGCCCATCGGCTCACCAAGGCGCCGGGACTGACCCATGTGAGCCCCACTAACACCAGTGCAGGTGGCACAGCCACGCCCCATGGCAGGGGATGCTGGGCGGAGTCAGGGAGCTCCAGCCTCCCCTGATCATATTGCAGGGTATGGCTAATTGCCTTGGGGCCCTGAGGCTGATGGGGCTGAGGGCATCTCTGGGAGGGACAAGTGGGGCCCTCGCTGCCATGGGGCTCCTTACAGAGAAAGGGGAAACATGGAGCCTTCTCTGTCCACTCCATCCCCCCAGCAGCAGAAGGGATTAAACTTTCTCCTTCCCTCCCTGGTGCAGACACCCCCAGTGCCCGGCTGGCGTGGGCTGAGGAGGAGAACGAGGAGGAGGAGGAGGAGGAGCAGGAGAAGGAGCAGGATTTGTCCCCTGAGGAAGCTACCATCCTGGTGATCCATCAGCACCTCCAGGGCAGAGCTGAGGTACAAAAATCCCCCAGCTGCGCTGCCACCAAGTCTGTCCTGCTCCTTGTTCCATCTCCACCCAGGCAGCGGGTCGTGTCCCAGAGAATCCCTCACCCCCAAGGGTGGGACACATCTCCTCTGTTATCTGGCACCCCAAAGTGGGGACATTTGTCCCACACACGCCAATGTCCCCGCAGACACTGTCCAAGTTACAATCCCTGTCTGTGCAGGAAGACGCTGGTTTCGGGACGGGGGCGGCTTTCCCTATCCAACCTCATGGAGGTCCCAAGCCCTGGAGCTGGTTTGGGTCTGGGGTCCAGGGCATGTGCCTTGATCCTGACGTGCTGTTCATGGATCGGGGGTCAGAGGGGATTGCGTTACCCCTCCGTGGCTGATCCCAGCCTTCCCTCGTCTCCTCATTCTCTGATTTCCTGCCTGGACTCTCCCAGGGATCCTACCTCCCACTCATTGCAGTTTGGCTGGTCCATACTGTGCTGGGTACCAGGCCCTGCACAGAGAACTGCTAAGAGCAAGGATTGATGAGGCAGCAGGCATCCGGCCATGAACTCTTGCTAAGTGTCCCTGGAGTGATGTGAATGGGAGAGGCCAGGATGTGCCTTTTGAGTCTTGCCAGGGCTCCTGGAGAATCCTCCTAATTGTCCTTGACTGATGTCGCCCATGTCATGACTGACAGGTGCTCCTCTATCTTAGACAGGCTCTGCAAATGCTATATCACGGAGCCTAGACACTCCTTCAGCGGTTGGCTAGATGAGAACCAACAACCATGGACGAGCCTGCAGCATTCCTGGAGGTTGAGTAGATGGGACGCTGTGGGGTGCGAATTTGCCGAACACACAAGCGCGCACCACACCCGCCCCCCACAAGACCTGAACCCTTTGTGGGAGGCGCGCGAAGGAGAGACTAGACAAGAGCCTCCCGTTTCCATTTGTGTCTCTTCAGCTTGGACCCAGCCGGCACTTTCAGAGCTGCCCCGTGCAGGGGAAGACGCCTCGGGGACTGTCACGCCAGAGCTCTGCCACGGCTTCGGCCATTTAAGCGATACGGATACGTCCAGCACGCCCTGGCCATACGTGGACCTGAGAGACTGAAACCCCTGCCCGAGTGAGGACTTGGACAAGCTGCATGAAAAGTCTATGTGCTCTGTATAAATGGGATAGTGTAAGGTAAGGTGTTAAGTTTCTTTTACCTTGAAGTAAACGCCTTACTCACCGGTTATCCACCTATCACATGAGACGTGAGGTACTCGAAACATGAGGAACTGAGACCTGTTCAAATCCACAGGGGCCGGAATTTGTATACTCGGGGTTGTTTTGTTTCTTAGCTATGAGGAAGACAAGGTCTTCTTCTAATTCTTCTTCCTATACTTCTTCTAAACATTGTAAGTACCAGGAACGCAAAGTTATTCAGCTATGCATGGGTCTTGTGGTGGTGTATTTAACCTGGGGTATTTGAATTTGTTGTGCGGTTTTAATGCGATCTTATCAGCTTTTATACATAAGCAAGAAGAGCCCAATGTATTGGTTTCTTAATGTGCAAGGAATGATTTGTCTTTATATTTTCTTTTCTTTTTTTCTCATCTTAAAGTATTTCTTTATTTAAACTTAGTCGAAGAGTTCTACTTCACTAAGGTTACGGACAAAGGAAGCCGGGGCATATATCTTTGGCCAGTTGTGGCACTACGGGGAAAGAACGAGCGCACGTGCGAGTGGTTCAGTTCTTTATTCCCTCATTCCTGGAGCTGAATGAGAGGAGGCAGAGCCCAGCTGTGCGTATTTGCATCTCCATTGTATCCTGAGGGAAGCAGAAAAGCTGGTTTTTGGCCACCGAGTCTCCGCGCCGAGGCACCCTGATCCAGGAAGGGGGAGGGAAAAAGTATAAATTTCTCCTCGCTTTCAGCATCAAGGGATTAGGCATATCTGGTTCAACGCAGGAAAGGGGTGTTCCATCCATCCTACCAAGGCCTTTGCAGCTGGGGTCTGGGGTCCAGGGCATGTGCCTTGATCCTGACATGCTGTTCATGGATCAGGGGTTCAGAGCAAATAGACCAGCCCCAAGACTGACCATTGTCCCAGCCTGGAGAGACAAGGAGCTTGTGCCCAGCAAGACATGGGCAGTGTCATGAACCCCCTTTTCAAGCTCTGTGACCAGGGCTCGGCTACTCCACCCTGAGCACAAAGTCTGAGCCCCTTGGGGAGGGGCAGAGGCTGGTTTGTAGAGCATGTACACCTGCCTGTTGACCTTCCCCTGCCTCCTTCTCCCGCAGCACATCCACCTCTCTCTCCTGTCGAAAAACACCCAGGAGAGAGCCAGGGCCATACAGACCAGTGCGGCCCTGCTCCAGTTTGCCACCTCCCTGCCTGGATTTGATGTAAGTGACCTCTCACCCCAGCATCCTGTAGAGTCAAGTTCCTCATCTCCTGGCTAATTGGTCCCCCCTGGGTCCGTAAGGGACTGCGTTCCATAGGCCGCTGGCTGGCAGGGTCGTGCCTGGCCTCAGGGCCCTTGTTATTCCGGAGCAATGAGGCAGCGAGTGCTCAGAGAGGGTCCTTGTCCTGCTCCCTTTGCTCCGAGCTCCCTTTGCCCTCTCGCTCCTCTCCCCCAGCGCCTCCTACACAGGGGTAGGAGCAGAGCTGAGGTCCAGGGGCGCTGGGGAGTTGAAGGGAGAATGGTGATGGATTCCCCTCTCCTCTTCCTTCCACCAGACCTCCTCCGCCTTCTCCAAAGCAGGCCAATTCGTGCTACAGCTCGGTCTCTACATATCCCACCCAGCCAGTGACATCAGCTGGCAAGCCAGGGGTGGGATATATTGGCTTTACTGGCTCCTGCTCCAGAAGAGGGGTAAGAAACCCAGCTGGGCAATGGGACCCCATGGAAACGAGCCTCTGGGAGACTAGCTCCAGCTGGCCATTGGGACGCCTCTAGAACTAAGGCCTCTCTGCTTAGACCCACTGTAGCGGGGCAGAGGAACCCCAATAGAAAAAGGCCCCTCCCTTGAGACTCCCTCTGCTGGGCAGTGGGACCCTACAGAAAGAAGCCCCCTCCTCTGAGACCGACCCCAGCTTAGATAATGACTCTTTCTCTCCCCTTCTCTCTGAAGTAGGGAGATGAGTGTGAAAGTGCCGGGGAAATTGTCTGCTTTATCTCAGAGCCCGGCTCTGTCCCCCAGCCCAGGGAAATCAGCCCACCCCCATATGGGGCAGCCAGCTCGTGAGGGGACAGGAACGGAGCTATTGAGACACATGGAGGGAAAGAGCCCATCATGAGGGCAGGTGCAAGCTCAGGGACCAAAGGGGACAGACAAAAAGCTTGTAGGATGTCACCAGTCGGGTAGCCAGGGCCAGATCCTGACTTCAGTGGGTGTGGGGGATTCTCAGTATTAGACACCCCCATGAACAGGCACCCACTCGCAGAGCACAATGACCGTAAGGGTCACATGATTACTGTGATGGCTGAAACAAATCCCCCTTCTGGAACTAACCCGCCTGGCACAGACCCTGTGATTCCGTTGGGCCGTGGATGCCCCGAGGAGCCTGGCCAGTGTGCACCAGGAAGGAAACAGGCACTGAAAGCAGAAGGCCAAACCTCCCCAATGGGTGTGTCTTTCTCCCCCAGGGCTCAACACCAGAGAGGCACTAGAGCTGTGGTGCCGGGATGGGCTCCATGACCCCGAGCGCCTGGGGTATAGAAACCTGGCCAGGGTGGGAGAGGTAAGGACTCTCTGCCGGTGCTTTGCAGCAGCTCAGGTGTGGAGCTGTCTCCCGCTGCAGTGAGTGTGTCATGGACACAGGGCAAGAGCCTGCTCCTTATTTCCACAGAGTATGTGAGGCTCCTGGGAATATCCATGGGGTGAGGCGTGGGAATGAGCCCGAACCTCTAGAGGGTGAGCTGCAGGAGCTATCGCTGCTGGGAGCAGTAGAGGTCCTGCGTTGTCTGTGTGAGCTGGGTTCCAGAGCGCGCAGACACATTTCCAGCATCTTATGGCACCTGCAGTGAATCCTGCTCCAGAAAGAGCTATTTGAGGCCTCAGTGCCTGCAGCCTCCTACTGAAGGGGGTTCCTGGTCCACGGGACCCCAAAGGTTGGCTGCCCCAGGACTCTTCTCCACCTTGTGAGACACTGGAGGGATTTGGAGCCTGGTTGTGGACCATTGCAAGGGCTCTGGTTCTGTTGGTTTTAGGTCTTCGGAGAAATATTCACTGAAGACCAGAAGAGCAGTTTTCTCCAGGTGGGGCTGCTGGCCATTCACCACCCCCTTCTCCGCGTCAGCCAGGCTGGCCTGATGCTGACCTATTCTATCTTGGGGGAAGCCGGCCAGCTGCTGGAGGACAAGGTAACCAAAGAGGGATCATCTGGGGAGAGACCCCCAGGACCTTTCACCTCCAGGCCATTGAAAATCACTCCTGTCCCATCCCCATGTGCTGAGCAGGGAGCAAGGAGAGGGTGACCCCAGGCAGGTGCCATTGGTCGGTGCCAGCTTGTCCCCTGAGCAGCTCAAAGCAGGGCAGACCCAGCTCCCCAGCAAGGCTATTTCCTAACAGGCATCACATCAGCACAACACACGGCCATTGCTCATGCCAGTGGCTGCCAACTCCCCTAGCCACCTCTGTGAGCCTTTCCTCCCCCTCTGGGCCTCAGGCCGGTTCCTAGTGCTCTGGTATCATGTTATCCCAGCCCCCACCTGCTCTGGGAGAACTGGAGGAGTCAGTCAGCAGAGGCTGCTTAAGTGCCCCATTCACCAGAGCCACTGCCCATGGCGTCACCTTAAGGACGGAGATGTCCTTTGGGGAAAGGTGTCCACTTTCTCTCATCCCCCCCTCCCCCCCGCACTACTGCCCAAAGCCTCCCAGCCCCTCAGCTGGAGGGGCCCAGGGTGGCTGAGAGGACTCTGGGGAGCGGAGCTACATTCCTGCTGGATTGGGAGGTAGAACCGTTCTCGCGGGGGGACTGAGAGGAGTGGAGGCAGGAGTTCATTCCACAATGGTGGGAGAGGGGATGGAATTCACTAGAGAAGAGAGATTTCTTCTCGGGGGTTGGGGTGGGGGAATCCATCCCTGAGACATGGGGAGGAAATTTTGCTGGCTCCCGGTGCCATTAATACCCTTCGTTCTTGTGGGTGTCGGAGTCTCTGATTGATCCTTGTTCCCTTGCAACAGGAGGACATTACAGCCAACATCATGGTACAACTATTTAACATCAGGGTCTTGGGCCAGGTGCCCGATGCACTACAGGGGCTGTGCTCCATGGGGCAGCCTTGAAGACCCCCCCTCTTCGCATGACCAGCTCCCACCCCTGCCGCAGGTACTGCTCTGTCTCACTGTGCTTGGAGGGGAAGGACTGGGGGGAGCAGCCATACAGCCTGCAGCACTGAGAGAAACCAAGACCGAGCACCTTGCTCTGAACACCCTGCCCCACCCCAACCCCTGGAGCTGGGGCCAGGCCAGATACTGGTTCTGAAGAATCAGGCTGTGGGGCTGGCCCAGAACTGAGAGCATCCGCAGAAGCAGAGGTCATGCTCAATAGCCATTGCAGTCTGGGAGGGGTGGCCTGACCTGGAGCCCCTCCCCCGTCATCACTGCTCAGACCTTCCCATGGCCCCGTGTCACCCCTGACGCAGTGAATGTCCGACCATCCCCCACCTGGGGCCCAATCCACCCACCTGGTATGTGAACCCTTCCCAGCCAGGAATGAAACTCCCCCCGAACACCCTGGGGCAGGGAAGGATCCTCCCCATCGGGCAGGTGGGAACTGAGACGCAGAGGAAGGGCTGTGGGCCTGGTCACACAATCCTGGGTGTCGATCTGGGAAGTGGACTGGGTCCCAGCCTAGAGCCTTTCCCCCGGAGGCACCTTCGCTTTCTGCCCTTTATTCTCCCCTCTGGCTAGGGGGTCTGTGAGTGTGAAATGAACAGGGAGGGTGACGGGGTCCTGGCACACAGCCTGAATGGGAGCTCCCCTTGGCTTGGTCCCCAGGTCAGAAACATCTTTGTCATCCCGCTGTCCTTCTGTTATTGCTAGGAAGAGAGTCCCCCAAGGAGGGGTCTCCAGTAAGTCATCCTCATTCCCACCCGCAGGTACCCCCTGCCCTGCCCTGCCCTCTGGTTTCTCGCTGTTGACTCTGGCTGGACTCTTGGCTCCAGTCTCTGGCTATGACTTTGGCGTGACCCTTCTTGGCTCCAGATTTGGGTTATGAACCCCAGCTCAGTATTCTACTTGCCTTTCTCTAGCCTCGCTCCTGGCCCTCCACCCACCCGCTCCAGCCCTGCCTCCTCCTCCTCCTGATCTTCCCCAACCCTTCCGATTTTGACAACACGGATTCGACCTTTGGCCTGGATATGGACTTTGGCTCGTACTTCTGACCACCCAGCTTCGACCTCTGGCCTGGACATGGACACTGGCTCCGGTTCTGCCTGGACATACTCAACACCCGGCAGCAGTAGAAAGGCTCACCATTAATCAAACCCTAACCTCACCCCATGACCCGTTAGTCCCTCCCACCTGTCACCGAAAGTCCCGCCCCATGGGGGTATTACTTCGTGGTCAAGGCGGCCACATGACTGGAAGCAAGGTGTGTCATGTGACCCCTCTAAGAACTCCTCCCACCACCCTCTACCAATCAGGATGGGGTTCATCCCAAAAGGACCACCCCAAGAGGAGATTTGACCAATCAGGGCGAGCTCTGGGGTTGGGAGTGACCCGTCTTGATGTGGGTCTTGTTACCCCTCTAAGAACTCCTCCCACTGCCCTCGACCAATTAGGATTGGTTTTGTCCTGACAGGACCCCCCCCAAGAGGAGATTGTGACCAATCAGGGCGAGTTCTGGGGCAGGGTGACCCATCCGGGATTGGGCCGTATGACCCCACTAAGAACTCCTCCCAAGGCCCTCTGCCAATCAGAGTGCAGCACCATCACCTCATACCAGAAGTCCCAGCGCTGGCCAAACGAGGCCATCTCTTACCAAGGACACATGGTTTTGAGATGGTGGGAAGGCTGCTGAGAGGAAACCTGGACTCCTTCACCACCCCCGTGAGAACTTCGGACTCTGTCTTTGCCCCGAGGGTCTTTGACCATCCGCGGAGAAAGCGCTTCATCAGTGACAGTCCCGAGAAGGAGGAGGGAGCGAGCGAGAGGAGCCCTTTGGCCCAGCCATTGATGGATACGCCGGAACCCGACCCCAAAACCCAACTGCTTGTCAGACACCCCGAAGAGCATGGTGGCCTCTCTTTGTCCACCCCCTTAGAGGTGGAATGCGATTATGGCTCGGGGAAGTCACCAGCGGACAAGGTGAACACAGGTAAAGGAATGATTAAGTCAGATGAAAGTAACTTCCTGGACTTTCTTGTACTTCCGGAGTCCTGGGGGTGTGTGGCCTCAACCGGAAGAGGTGGGGCTTCTGAAGATTTAAAGGTCCTGGAGCATCGGCTCTGGCTGGGAGCCCTAGGGCCTTTAAATTCCCACTGCAGCTCTGGCAGCCAGATTTGGGCGTGGATTTAAAGGGGTGGGAGCCCCCATGGCTGTGGGGAGCCTGAGCCTTGCCGGGCTGGAGCCAGGATTTAAAGGGCCCAGAGCTCCTGCCACTGTGGAGAGCCCTCATCCCTTTAATTCCCGGCCCCAGCCTGGGTGCTGGAGCTGCAGGGGGAAATTAAAGGGCTCTGGGACCTACTCAGCCACAGGGAGCTCTGAGCCCTTTAATTCCCGGCCCCAGCCCAGCTCCTGGAGCTGTGGGGAGAATTTAAAGGGCTCTGGGATCCCCGCAGCCGTTGGAGCTCTGAGCCAGAGATGAAAGTAAGCCGGTACAGTCCAGTACAGCGTAGCTGCAAGAGCCAGTATGCTGTGCCGGACCGCACCGGCTTCCTTGGTGGGGATTTAAAGGGCTCAGAGCTCCGGCGGCTGCGGGGAGCCCAGAGCCCTTTAAATCCCTCCTCCCCTCTCATCAAAGCTCCGGCAGCCGGGCTGGGGCTGGGAATTAAAAAGCTCGGTGCTCCCTGCAGTGGCAGGAGCTCCGGGCCCTTCAAATCCCGGCCCCAGCCTGGCAATGCTCTGGCTCCCCGCAGCCGTGGGAGCTCTGGGCTCTTTAAATCCACACCCGAACCCGACTGCCAGAGCTGCAGGGGAATTTAAAGGGCTCTGGGCTCCCTGTAGCCACGGGAGCTCTGAGCTCTTTAATTCCCAGCCCCAGCCTGGCTTCCGGAGCTGCGGGGGGTATTTAAAGGTCTCTGAGCTTCCCGCAGCCACGGGATCTCCGAGCCCTTTAAATCCTGGTCCCAGCCCAGCTGCCGGAGCTGCAGGGGGAAATTAATGGGCTCTGGACTCCCCGCAGCTGTGGGATCTCTGAAGCAGAGATGAAAATAAGCCATTACCGTTCAGGAGCCAGCGAACAGGACTGCTAACAGGGGAGTTTCAGTGGGAGGTTCCAGAGGAGACTAAAGCAGAGAAACCAACAAGCCAGAAGGGGGAAGGGGCAGGGGTCTGCCAGCAGCCCAGGCCTTGTTGGTGTCCCGTGGTGCGGTGTGAGGCTTGAACTGCCAGGCACAGAGTTGGAAGGGCATGATGGAGACAGAGGTAGCAGGCAGAGACACACGGTCTTGTACTTATATATGTAGCGCTCCATGTCACGTAGTGAGGGAGTTACCTAATCTTCTTGATCTATTTCACATGGTTGTGCACTGGGTTCGACCTACGCGCAAATAGAAAAGGAAAAAAAAACATGGCGTGTAGCCAGACGGATTCCACGCTCCTCTGTTACTAAAAACTTGTTGTTGCACTTCTTTCCAGCCACGACTTATTATATTGTCTCCTAGCTCGATCGAGCCCCCGGCTCATCCTATCTACTTTTACTCGCAGTTTTTACAATGGTACGACCGATCGCGGAAATCTCAAGGTGGGGTTCCCCCAAAGAATCGGCTTTCACTGGGGATGTTAATAGTGATCCAAGTCAGTTCTCTGTGGGTAGCACAGAGCAATACACCGCCCCGGCCAGCTTCGGCTGTCATTCCGCAAACTAAAAATAAGATATAGGATTATCAATTAAAACACGTTCCCGCTCTTCAGTTGCTGACCAAAACACAAAAAAAAAAAAAAAAAAAAAAAAAAAAAAAAAAAAACAAAAAAAAAAAAAAAAAAACAAAAAAAAAAAAAAAAAAAAAAACAAAAAAAAAAAAAAAAAAAAAAAAAAAAAAAAAAAAAAAAAAAAAAAAAAAAAAAAAAAAAAAAAAACAAAAAAAAAACAAAAAAAAAAAAAAAAAAAAAGCAAAATAAAGTTCTAAGAATAAATAATAAACAAATGCTAATATATAAATAACACAGTCCCAAAAAACGATTGAGAACTAACCGCATCAGTCAATCAACTAACAATACACCAGAAAATCCCTGAGCGAGTTCACCTCAGTACGAACCCCGCTGGAGTCTCCCTTTAACCAGTTCCTTATCCACCTATATAAACTTGACATTATTTTTCATGCCACGCGATAGCTTGTGTGAGTTGTATAACTAAAAGAGCCGTGCATGATACGCGTCATTAACCGTGTCAAAGATACGCTCTATACTTGAAATGACACGATGCTGGCTGTGTTAATAGACGGGTTATCGTTTCCTTGTCTTAAGTTCTAATGCTCACCTTCTCAAAAGAGAGGAGATCATTGGTTGGCACGATCTCCTTAGTAAATCTCGATGTTGCATTCCCCACATTACCATTGACCTCGATGTCCTTGAACTACTTTCTCCTACTAAGAATTTTATTATAAAGACCTACACACGACAGACGTTCCAAGACTAACCCCGTCAATAGGTGTACCCGGATCATTGGGTTATTCCCATTTCTTAATAATAGAACTACCTGCTCTAACGAGCACGTCTCCTCTCTGTGCGTTAGCATTCCGTTCCTACCTACGGCCTCCGTCTCCTTATGCTCTGTAAGCAACTTGTTCTTGACGGCGCCACAACCCCAGCTTTGCAGTGATATCACACGTCTGGACCTGTATAGTGTGTGTAATACTTATCATACTTCGCATTCATATAAACAATTCTCGGACTAACGGGCTCGCAATATGTTCACGCGCCAGTTCCTTTAAGATCCCGTCTGGTGGAGATTGTCCTGGCTCCCTGCCGCCGATTTTTCCCATTAAATTGTTCCAGTCTTGCCAGCTGACCTCAGAGCTTATATCCACTCCATATCCACATTCCCGTCTTGTCATCCCTCATTCGTCCCCTAAACTCTTAGCTCATAGTCTTTCATTAAGACTAGCAAAGAGTACCTGTAGGTTGGTAAGATATTGGGCCATGCCGTACGCGTTTATCGCTTTTAACCTGGCCTTCCCCATCGCGTCAGCCGACTAAAAAGTGGTGTATAGCCCATTGCCCCATTCTTCTTCTTGTTCTTCTTAATATTAAGGTCGTGTCATACTAGAACTTTTCTATTGGCTTTGGATTCACTTCGCAAAAGGTCCAGTTCTACAGCTTTTAGCCTTCCTACTTTATCTCCTCATCACGTTTCCTTTGACCTATATAGCTTCCCTGCTAATCCCGCCTTTCTTCACTCCCTGAAAGCTTTGCTCTTTTTAATCCCTTCTGAGTTGCGTATGCATCACCAGCTCTGACCTACAAACTCCAACCCGCCCATGTTTTTTTGTTCCCCTTTCTTGGCGATCAGGCTTCACAGTTTCGCACCTGACTTTCATTAAAGCAATTCAGGCCTCCTCCGCATTTAATTAACAAGTTCCTCCCGTCCGATTCCGACTTCGACTAACTACATTTTCTATAACTCTTTTAAAATATAGGCCTCGAGAAGTCGGCCGGGAAAAACCCTAATCCAGAATCTACGTTTGTTCTATCTCCATCTACATTGAATTGATCCAGTCATGATCACTCAACGAAGGTTGTGCCCCTACCACCATCTTCCTTCTACGAGGTCCGTCCACTATCACAAAACAAATCTAAAATGCATCCCCTCTCGTAAGTTACATTCATACTTGAGAAGAAACATCCGCTATCAATCCAAAAAATTGACCTATGTTATTCTTGCAAGCATAGTCCTCCCGCTCTATATCGGGATGTTGAATCTCCATAAATCAACATTTCCCTCTGTCTTTACTTCATTAAGACATTAAGACTTGTCTCTATTCCATATCCAATCAGATCCCGGCGCAGAGAGCACAACTTCCCCAAGACTATCCTCAGGAACCTATACTTTTTACCAGCTCGTAATTTTTACCAGAAGACTCGTTCTGATACTATATCCATCACTTCTTATTTCCTACAGTTCACCCCATCATTATGTACAAGGACATCACCACCTTTGCCCTTTCTTCCTGTCTTTTTCTAAACACACATTACTTCATACCCGTACTCCAGTCATGAAACTATTCACAGGTTTATCCCCTCCATATATCCCTACAGGTTTCACTTCCTGACAGTAGCTCCAGTTCCTGTCTTATGACGGTTTATACAACATTTAATCTTCTCACTCTCTTTCACCACCGTTAATCAATCCATTGTGCACAGAACTATCTACCACAGCATGCTTAGACGCTTAACTGCTTCCCACTCCCTGTCGTGTGTCACTGGGTCAATTCTTTGGTCCACGAGTGTGCTTCTCCCTCTCCACTTCGTTCACTCGTCCCACACATTCAGGTTAAATTCCAGCTGAGACACTCTCCCGCCTTACGATCTCAACCAATACAAAAACTCTTTAATAGAGTCGGCAGTCTCTAGATTGATCATCCTCGCGAACAGTCTCTGTCGAACGCTTCAATGACCGTACATCCAACCCTCCTGTGTGTGCATCTGTTAAATCATCATAATTTGCTGCTCTCTATATCTCGTCGTCTACGGCGAATCCGAGACTCAGAAATATGAGCCCGATTTCTTGAGCTGGCTCCCTCCTACATATCCCCGCTTGATCAAGCTCAGCGAGTACTAGCCGTCATATCGTTCCCACCATGAGGACAATCAACATTCTTTCCCGCTCCGCTAGGATCCTTTCAAGCCTCAGATCCACATCTTACCTTAAGCCCGGACAGACAGCACACCTTCTGTTTTCTCCGATAGGGTCTAGTTACCGGGCCGTCTATTCTTCTCAGTAAAGATCCAATCACCGTATACGACTTGCCTTTCTGCGACAGTGTGTTCTCGTTCTTCCGCACTGCTGCGCAAGCCCTCTCGATTGTCTTCGCCTCGCAATCTCTAGGTCAGTACTGTGCGTGTCGCCTCCATACTCCTCCCCTCTTCTGCATGACTAGGCCGCTCGCCCTTTTCTTCCTCGCGCTCTCTCCTTTCACGGCAGCACCTTGCGTGCTCCATCTTATTTTCCACTCAGATCCCACAACCTAGTTCCTGAGTTTCTTATATCTCCGGTCGTGGCCGCTTTTTCCTATGCTGGTTTCTCCTCGTCAAGCTTGCCACCTTTCCACTTTCTCATCCAGCAGCTCCTCGAATTCTTTTCGTCCTGATTTCCCATCTCTCGTTTCTGAGGCTTATCCCTGGACCTCATCATGTCTGCTTCATCATTGCTCAATACTCCCCTTCGTTAACTACCGAGTTCTCCACCGATCTCAGTTCCTCCTATCTTTCTTTCAGCACTTCATATCAGCGGCGACTTCATGCAGACAAAACTTCCTTTCAGTGCCCCCTCCAGGCCATGTACACCAAGCTACCGCATCCGTCATCCTCAGT
>NC_133779.1:53575661-53673302 GCF_003597395.2 Chelonoidis abingdonii | reverse complement strand
TGCAGCTTGAGGTCTTCAAATCTCAATTTTGAGGATTTCAATAACTCAGTCATGGGTTCGGGGTTGTTATAAATGTGTATGGGCAGGGTTTTGTGGCCTGCCTTGTGCAGGAGGTCAGACTAGATGATCATATTGGTCCCTTCTGACCTATGAGTCTATGAGTCTATGAGTACGGCGTAGCGGGAAGAGCCAATATGCCGTGCTGGACCACACCGGCTTCCTCAGCAGGGATTTGAACGGCTCAGAGCTTTTGCGGCTGCAGGGAGCCCAGAGCCCTTTAATTTTCCCCCACAGCTCCAGCAGCCAGGTTGGGGCCAGATTTAAAGGGCTCGGTGCTCCCCACAGCCGTGGGAGCTCTGGGCCCTTTAAATCCACACCCGAACCCGGCTGCCGGAGCTGTGGGGAGAATTTAAGGGGCTCGGGGCTCTGCAGCGGCCAGAGCCCTGGGCTCTTTAATTTGCCCCTGTGCCCTGATTTAAAGGCCCTGGGGCTCCCAGCCATAGCCGATGCTCCAGGACCTTTAAATCTTGAGAGGCCCCACCTCTTCTGGTTGAGGCCATGCCACCTCAGGATTCCAGCAGTACAGGTAAGTCCTGGAAGTTACTTTCACCCCTGCTGTGAGCTCGTTAAATCCTGGCCCCACACCGGCTTCCTCGGCAGGGATTTGAACGGCTCTGGCTCCCCGCAGCCGTGGGAGCTCCAGGCCTTTTAAATCCACACCCGAACCCAGCTGCTGGTGCTGTGGGGGGGAATTTAAAGGGCTCTGGGCTCCCTGCAGCCGCGGGAGGTCTGAGCCCTTTTAATCCTGTCCCCAACCCAGCTGCTGGTGCTGCGGGGGGGGATTTAAAGGGCTCTGGGCTCCCTACAGCCGCGAGAGTTCTGATCCCTTGAAATCCCCGCCGAGGAAGCCGTGAAGAGAGATTTGTAGCCTGGCCCAGCTGCTTTAGCAATACTAATGCATTTTTCTTAGATCGCTTCTTCCTGTTATCCAGCACCTGCTGAGCAACAGACTCTGAGCTCTTTGGTGTTTCTGGGGGTTGCAGTTACATCCTGTCCCTGTTCTGGCAGAAACAGACTGATTTTCACTTTCTCCACATTGCTCAGCTTCACCTGCATTAGGCACCTTTGAAGCTCGGCGCTGTAAGGTTTAGCCTTTTAGTATTCGGCTAAGTCGGTTCTTTGAAGAAAAGACTCGTTTCAGCATCCAGTAAGCGAGTTGTGGTCGGTCGTTAGGCCCCCTGAGCATACAGAGGTCACCAGTGTTCTGAGCGAAGCGTCAGATTTTTCCCAACTCTCTTTAGAATGCCGTTCTTTTAGCCCCTGCCCCCCCGCGGACACAGCATCCATCAGTTTTCTGAATGAAGCATCAGAGTCTTTCCAAATACTAGAATATAGGGGAGCGGTGATGAGCTTATGGTTTTGGAAGAATGGTTTGTCAGTCCTTGGTGTTTTATTCAGAACCCCTCGAGCGTGTGCTCCGGGTTTGTGAATGCGTGTGGTTCTGCGCACGTTCAGAGCCCCTCGAGCGCATGCTCCGGGTCTGTGAATGTGTGTGGTTCTGTGCACGTTCAGAGCCCCTCGACTGCATGCTCCGGGTTTGTGAATGTGTGTGGTTCTGTGCACGTTCAGAGCCCCTCGAGCACATGCTCCGGGTTTGTGAATGTGTGTGGTTCTGCGCAAGTTCAGAGCCTCTCGAGCGCATGCTCCGGGTCTGTGAATGTGTGTGGTTCTGCGCACGTTCAGAGCCCCTCAAGCGCATCCTCTGGGTCTGTGAATGTGTGTGGTTCTGCGCACGTTCAGAGCCTCTCGAGTGCATGCTCCAGGTTTGTGAATGTGTGTGGTTCTGCGCACGTTCAGAGCCCCTCGAGCGCATGCTCCAGGTTTGTGAATGTGTGTGGTTCTGTGCACGTTCAGAGCCCCTCGAGCGCATGTTCTGGGTTTGTGAATGTGTGTGGTTCTGCGCACGCACGTTCAGAGCCCTCAACCCGCGCATGCTCCAGGTTTGTGAATGTGGGCGTTTTCTCAGGGTTTGGTATGGCGAGTGGACCGCTGAGGAACTGGAGTTGTATTTGTGTGGTTCTTTTTTTAGCAGACTCTTGTTTTGCCTCTTGGGTTTGACGAATATGAGGGTTTGGACTACCCGGATGCTTTTTTTTCATCTGCCACTCTTGTGCTGTTTTGCGTTGTTAAAGGTCTCAAAGCAGATTCCTGTTCTTTGGGGTTCTGGAGGAGGTGTCCTTGTAGCGCTGACTAAGCATTGTCAGAAAAGTTGCCCATGCCAATGGGGGGTAGGGGGAACCATTTATAAAACTGAACTTTACCATCTTTCTCACCCACACCTATGTGATTTACTTAAAATACAAAACCTCATAGAACAACCCAGCCATAAGCAAAATATATTTACTGGAATACTTCATCCATCCATGAGTCACTGATGCTGGTGAATTTTCCCTTTCAGCGCTAGCTCTTGTTCATAAATTCCTTTTCTTCTAGCTTGTTTCCTCTGCTCTAAGGATCTCTCATGTTTTCACCATTACTGTAGAGCAAACAGCATTATTATAAAACACGTGAAACCATCTTGGATAAACTTAAAAACTAAAATATCATTAGGGTGTTTTTCTGTTTAAAAAGTCACAGCTTGAAAACAAATCATCCCGATTTCAGGCTGTACGACAAACACAGGTTTTGAGTTTATTTCTACACACTTTGAAAACAAAACAACAAACAACAACAAATCTCAAAAACATTTATTTTAAAATACATTTTCAGAAATACAACACAAACTGCTTTTAAAAATCCATTTAAAAACCAAACGGCTTACATTTTGCACAGGAAAAAGCCTAGTTGGTTTGTTTCAAAAACCAAGTTACTTTTAAAACCCTACACTGATGCACTTGCACAGACCCCTCTCACACACAAAACAGCAGCTTTAGAAAACACACCAAGCCAAGTTTGCAGCCATATACTTTTTCAATAACCCCCCCCTACCCCATGCATTTAAAAAAGGCCCCTGCTTGTTCTGTCCCCCAGCCATGCTGTGCTTGAGCCTTTGCAGATATCAATGAATGTCTTAGGGCTTGAGTTGGTTTTTTAAACAGGTTTCTTTCATGCTTAAAGTTTGGGGTGGGGTGTTTTTCTAGAAAGAATGACCGCGTAGCATTCGACCAAGCTCCAGGGCCATTATCTAATCTGTCCAATAGTGTTCCACCAACTCCTGTGGTCATATTGAAACTGTCCAGTTGTGTTCCACCAACTCCCAGCAGTTATATTTCAACTGTCCAATTAGCATCTGTTTGAATTCCTGAAGTTTTATTTCATTTCATATTAATCAGAATCATCATCCACCCCCCATCAAATTTAACCTGCAGTGGCAACAAGGTAAGTAATCACAGTCACCCTGGCTATTCAGTGGGTCTGGGGGTGGTTAAACCCACTCAGTTCAACAGGATAAGTCAACTCTATTGTACTCAAACACAGGTCTGAACAACCTGTTTGTTTTGTATGATGTAAGCACATTTCTTAGAATCCCCCCCCCCCGCCCAGCCAAAATACATTTTCAGCTTTTTGCTGTAAAAAATGGGGTAACTTATACACACAAAACCCACAAGCGCTAGGTTCTCACAAACAATTGATTTTTGATTGAAAAGACATACAGCTCCTTGAAACCAAACCAAGATGCTTCATTAAAACTTTTAGCTCACTTAAAGGGCCAAAGGCCTTCTAAGAGAAACACAGATATGTCACAAAGCCCTTTCAATAGGGTTTTTCTTTTTTTAATTTACAGCTTACCAAAGTTTTCTATCGCGTGCTTGTCCCCTCACCATTTCTCTAACTGAATCCTTTTAGATTCCTTAAAATAGTCTTTTCCATTAAGCAGGGAACCTGTAACTTTTTTGTGGCGGACTAGATGGCCAATCATCACGCTGTGTCATGGAAAAAACGATCCCGTGTTGTGTTTGGATCAGAATCGCCCCAAGGCTCCTTTATTACGAGCATGATCTGGGGGCGGGACCAGCGAAGTGGCATCCCCCTGAATAGAGGATTTTTCAACAGCTTTTATAGCAAAAAAACACAATTAGTGATACACCACGTCCTTGTTCACCCATGATTGCCCCTATACTGGAGAAATGCTGTGCAATTGAAGTAGAGACCTGTCTGACTGTGTTTTAAGGGAAAAATGAACCTGAAGATGCCTGCAATTTTTTCCACTTCCAGCTGTAAGCAGCTGTGTTTTCTTTAAAACACGCGGTCAGGGGCATCCTCTGAATTGCAAGGCATGGATCAAGGTCCCGTTGCGGCTAATCAGGACATTTGTTCTTGGATAGGTGCACAGACATATGCACAGCATACCTTCTGGCAAATAATGGTGTTGTAATCAGCTTTCCAATACACACCCCAGCTCAGCACATAGGCCCCGGCAGCTTGTTGGTTTATATCCACTGAAGTCCAAGTCACTCAGGGGTCATGGGAGATCCGTTGGCCTGGCGCATCTATGACACGGCCCTTGCAATCTTCAACAAAGCATTTCCCTAAGGCAGTGCCTTAAGGGGGATAGCATAAACAGCACGTGTACAATAGAGTCCGCGTGCGACTTTTTTCTTACGCTCACAGTGCGACGAGGCACTCTGGCTCAGTTAGCTCTATGTCAAAGCCTCCTCCGAAACACCTCATGCCGATCATCCTCAAGAGTCCTCTTCAACAATTTGTATCATTGTTGAGCAAAACCAAGGTGGGCCCGCAATTTCATCTTCCCTTCTTGATGCAACACTGTTTCCAGGGCTTCCGGGCCATCTAGAAAGGCAGTCTTTGAGCTGTTGAGAGATTTCTTCAGAACAGAAACAGTCAAGCACCCCCACTGCTTGTTTTTAGACTTTACACAACCCCCGGTTTCCTTCACACCATTAAGAAGCGATTGCTTCTTAATCCATTCATTTACCTGTGTGATTGTCTTTTCTGTTCACCTTGTCCACCGGTGACTCCCCCCAAGCCTCAGACGTCACTCCACCTCTAAGGAGATGAACAAACAAAGAGAGGCCACCATGCTCATTGAGGTGTCTCACAAGCAGTTGGGTTTTGGGTTTGGTTTCTGGTGTAGCCATCAATGGCTGGGCTGAAGAGCTCTCCTCGCTCGCTTCCTCCTCCTCCTCGGGACTGTCGCTGATGTAGCACTTTCTCCGCGGATGGTCAAAGACCCTCGGGGCTAAAACAAAGTCTGAAGTTCTCACAGGGGTGGTAAAGGAGTCCATGTTTCCTTTCAGCAGCCTTTCCACAATTTCTAAAACATGTGTCCTTGGTAAGAGATGGCCTCATCTGTCCGATGCTGGGACTTATGGGGTAATGGTGCTGCACTCTGATCGGCAGAGGGCCTTGGGAGGAGTTCTCAGTGGGGTCATACGGCCCACTTCTGGATGGATCACCCTGCCCCAGAATTCTCCCTAATTGGTCAAAATCTCCTCTTAGGGCAGTCCTATCGGGTCAAAACCCATCCTAATTGGTAGATGGCAGTGAGGGGAGTTCTTAGAGGGGTCACACGACCCACTTCTAGATGGGTCACTCCACCTTGGAACTCACCCTGATTGGTCAAATCTCCTCTCAGGGTGGTCCTTCTAGGATGAACCCCATCCTGATTGGTAGGAGGAGTTCTTAGAGGGGTCACATGACACACCTTGCTTCCAGTCATGTGGCCACCTTGACCCCGGAATTAAAACCCTCCCTGGGGCGGGACTTCTGGTGACAGGTGAGAGGGACTAAGGGGCCAACGGGTAGGGATTGGGAGGGTTAAGGGGAGGGGTTAGGGTTTGATTGATGGTGGCGTTCCTGATAAATACCAAGATTACATGGATACCTCAGAAAGAAATGTGGACTTGTTACCTCTGGACCAAGACTACGAGTGCCTTATTGACCTACCATCTTGGTTGAAAGTTGCTTTTCCCTGTATTTACGCATTGTTGGGACCAGAATTAGTGGATCTCCCTGTGCACAGTCATGAAAACCGGTCCTAAGAGCAGGCCCTTTTTGGGAAGAAGAAATTGGGACTTTGCTATGCCTCTCTTTAGACAATCAGCTCCTGAACAAAGGGATCATTTCAAACCATTACCCTCTGCTATGAATCCCACAATTATTGGCTCACAGGAAATCTGCAAAGGGTTTCATCAAACTTCATCTGCAAGGATTTCCAATCTCACGCTCGTTTGGGCAAGGGACAAATGGATGACAGATTTCAAAACACATCATGAACATTTTAACAGTCTGATATGCTAATTGAGCTAACTAACGGTCTCCTGACCTTGCAACACTTCATCAGTGATGTATTTGAGGACAGTGACATCTATTGGGGTGAGATACATCTCTTTTTGGAGAACCCAGAGCAGCACGCACAGCATATCCGAACCTGGAGAGGTTTCAGCAGCATGGTCTCAACACAGAACTGGAAAAGCTGAACCTCCAGCCAACTCTCCACAGAGTTTTTGAGGTACATCCTGTCCCCAGAAGATGTTACGATTGATCCAAATAAGGTGGAAGCCATTCATCAATGGGGCAAAGTTGGAAGTCCTCAAGATGTGCAGCGCTTCCTAGACTTCACTCATCCTGTGAAATGGAGACGTGCTGGCTCTCAGTGATGCTTAGACAGAAAACCACGCACCCCACACAGAGGTTGGAACCACCCACTCCCCTGTTGTCCTGAGGAGCCATGATTTCTCCAGGAGCTGGGTAAAGGGGGCAGGGATCAGTCTGTCAAAGGTAGGGGAGGATCAGGTGAGGAGAGGGTCTGAGAGGAGGAGCGTGGGCTAGGCTCTGTATTTGGGTTTGGCAGGGATCAAGAGAAGGGACAGGGCTGTTAGAGGGCAATGCAAGGTGCGAGGGGGGTCGGAGATAGGGGCAAAGCCTGAAAAGTTCAGCTACTTTAGATCAACTGTGCCAGAGAATCACTGGTTGAAGTGATTGAAAGCTCTGACCTGGGGCTGGCCAAAATCCTCCTCCTTAGATGGGAACATCCAAAGAATCTGCAGAAGCTCAGCCTCTGAGGTGAACACTGTGGCCCTAATCTCTCTCTGCTCTGTACCTCACAGGATTGCAGCCGGCTGTTCCAATCCACGAGGAAAACTGCCATCGAAGTCTCCGAGCACCGGTTCAGTGAAGTGCCACTTAACCCTGCTGTGATGCACAGACCTTGCCCTGGCTGTCTGCACAGGGCTGAATTTCACCCCTTCAGAGTGTAAGGAAATAATTGGCTGAAGGCCTTTTTCTTTTTGGACGTCTGTCTAGTGGGAAAGAACCATGGGGATTTTTAACCTGTTTTGCTCCCATGCCTGGTGCTTCAATGATGCAGAGAAGTGCTGATTGCTGGTATGAATTCCCCACCTTTTAATCTAAATAACTCTTCTCTTTTACAGGTATTCAAGGGCCCACCGTGCATGATATGGGCAATTCTTGGGCTGCAGATTGCATCAAGCACCTGAATAAATAATAGGGACTGAAATATGCAGACACTGAAGTTCTGCAGCAAAGTTCTAGAAACCTTCTGCTGCAATTGAAGATTTTGGTTTGAATTGATTTCTTTTAAAAATTGCTGAGCAGAATACTAACCGTCAAGAAGAGAAACAGAAGCAAAAACTGTAAAGACGTACCTAAACAATGAACAGCCTGCAGTAGAGTGGAGACCCGGCAAGAGCAAACAAATGAATACTGTGAGGTAAATAAACTGAAAAGCAAATGGAAAGAAAACTCATTGGGTAATGTGGCTCTGGGACCCAAAATCAGTTCCTGTACGTAGCCTGGCTGAGATCGTCCCTTTTCCTGGTCCCAACCTGGGATTCCAAATGTCATCTCTGTGTAGTGTCCTTATTTTTATTTCTAGGAAAAGGATCACCAAAGGAGGTGTAAGATGCGGACTCCCTAGTGTCCTACCAGAAGCTTCACCACCTTCACAGGTACAGTCAACGTCCTCCTACAGAGCACTCGTCTCTCTTTCCTGATCATCCTATGAATGCTGGCTCGGCCTGTTCAAGCAATGACAGAGACGCGCAACCCGTCACACAGATCCCTCTTAGTGAAAGATCCCATAGAAAAGTCTTATGATGGGGGTGGGACAATTGCAAACCCAGCCCCATTGAATGCAGGCAAATCAGGACAGGCTGATAGACTACCCGCGGGTGTCCTGCGATTTCGCTGGCCACTGTACGAGAAGCGAGCTCGGGGTAGCAGGACCAGTGCCAGAGACAGTGGCATTGTAGGAAGCACAGTGTTCCTCCTGAAAGTCGGAATCGAGATGACACTAGAGATCCGGACCGTAACCCTCCTTTGGGGATCCTTTCCCAAAATAAAATAAGGGCACTAACATGCAGAATGAACATCTTCCCACATACTAAGACTCCCCTATGTCTCTGGCATCTTCTGAGGAAAAAGGAGGGAGAAATCTAGTCTACTTCCATTAGAGAGGCAGTCTGCTACAGTAACATACCACCCAACGAGAATCGACTTCATCGCACTGCTCTCGAGTTTATACCGCGAGAATTATGTGCCGAGAATCTTTGGGAAAACTCTGTAGCTCGTCTCCCACGAGTGGCTGAGCAAGGTAAAATTTACTGCACCAGTAGGGATGCAGGCAGACTATTCTCAGCTGCGAAGATGCCCGCGAGAGAGGAGTCCACACACTCCTCGTCTTTCTCGGTCATCTTAGACAAACGCTGTTCATTTGCGTCCATTCTCAGATAACGAGAGATCAAGGACTCAGTTATGGCTAGCTCTGTGCCGTACTTGACCTTACGAGGATGTGCCATAGCCCTGCTCAGCTAGCTTGATTTAAAAAGGAGCAAAATAATCAACACCAATCACCAGAATGCGCCGCGCAGACCACACATTGCCAGCAGGCAGATAGTAGTCATCTGCTGAGAATTACTCAGCGTGCAGAAGCGGCTAAAGTATTACCTATTTTTGAGTAGGTAAGTAAAATCATGGCCACATGTAGACATCACGAAATTGGGGGTTGACCAGGGTCCTTCAAGCACAAGCCCCTCTGCAACTCACTGTCAAGCAAATCACTCCAGCCACTCAGCACACATCCCGCAATTCCAGAGCCTAAACCCAGAAGCCCTGATTCTCAGACCCAGCGCTCTCACATCACAAGCCAAACCTCCTCCCATTCTGGGCGCTGTAGAAGGGACATTGCAAAACCCCCTCTACATCCCCCTGCAGAGACTGTGGCCACGGGTGACAATGAATGAGCTGAGCATCTCCCCTGTGAGAATCTAGGGCTGCACATTTGGGGTTTCGCAGGGATGGCCTCTGGCAGGCCTATTGTCAAGTGTTCTGGGAGGAAGATTTCCATCTAACAAAGAGTTTCTGTCCCCAGACTCAGCCGCGTCAGCAGAATGCAGGAGTAGCGCAAGTGCTGATGTGGCTAGAGGGGTCCCAGGATCGCGGTGCAGCAGAGGCAGGGTCTGCAGCACCTTGGGCCAACCCTGCGCTCCAGACGACCCAGCTGTTCCGGCTGATTGCAAAGGGATTGGCTTGGGAAGGGTGCTGGCCCTGTGTCCACAACTGGATGTTTCATGGTCCAAGAAGCGCCATGAAGCAAGGGAGAATGGCAAATTTAACAGAGAAGGCGGACCTCTGCGGGGCTGCTCAGTCAAACATCCACAGCCAGACGAGAGACAATGGGAAACTCGCTTGATGGCTGGACGAGAGCACAGCAGCTGCTCAGAAAGAGCTCTGCCAGCTCCAGACAACAGAGGCGGATGAATAGCCACCACAGGGTAGAGCCTGGCTTGAGTCACGTTTTTTCAGTGGATTATGCTGCCCTGAGCAATCTATTTTCCGGCAATGTGCACATCCAGCTCCTGGCTGACCTCCATAGGAGTTAGGTCTTCATGTCCACAGGACAGGCTGCCTGACCATGAGCGAAACTGAGGCGGCTGCCGCAGGTTCCAGACTGTGGGAGGTGACCATAGGACCCTAAAGTGAGAAAATTGTGCCTCGGTGCTGGTGCATTGCTTTTCTCCTTGCCCTCGAAATCACAAGATGTGAGTGCTGTGTCTGGCGCAGAAGGATGGCCGCAGAGACATAACAGGCATGGCAGGAAAAGAGTGAAGGGAATAACAGAAAGCGCAGAGAGCTGCAGGGGAGAGAAAGGGAGCAGCCTCTTATGTACTCTCGAGCATCCCCGAGGAGCCTGGACTGTCCACCCAGCTTGTCAGGGAGCTTCTTAGTTTCCTGCGCTTCCCTGAACCCGCTCTGAGGCAGAACATGGAGTCATGATAAGATGGAGCGCAAGGCCTCTAAGATGGAATCTTCCCCACCAGGACCCGCTACGGAGCCTGCTTATTTGCTCCCCTTCACGATGTTTGAGAGCCCCTAGCTGCACAGAACAGCACATGAGTAAAGAAACATGCCCTCTGGTGCAGTGCATTCAGAAAAAGAAAGAGTCAAAGAACTTGTCTGTCCTAAGCAGAAGAGCTCTCCGAATAGCATAGATCACAATGTTACTCGAGCTTCTGGCTGAGGAGGATGTGAGTGGGAGGAGCACCTGATCTTTCCAGTTATACAGAGTGCAGGTGACCCTCGGCAGCTACTGCAGCATCATAAGCCTCCATCCAAGGTGGAGACAGCACATTCCTAAGAAAGTGTAGCTCAGAGAATAGTGTGGTGGAGGCACAAGAAACAGCTGCTGCCGAGTTAGTTCCTTAAGTCTCAGATGATCATGAACTGTGATCACTTGCAGTAGCAGCCGTGAGGACTTCCTTGTACTGCATGGCCACAGGGAGTAAAGAATATATGTTCCCAAAGACATGCAAATAGAAGTTCTCATCTCAACACATTCTGGTGGAGAGAGCCCAAGGGTGACAGATGGAGAAGCCATGGCGTAGGTACTCAAAAACCCAGAATGGCGCATATTGTTTTGTTGCAGAACTCAGCGTCCAGTCAATGTTCAGCGCGCATTGCGTCTACATGGAACAAAAGACTGGAAAGTCTGGCTAAAATGGGCAGCAACGAGAAGCAGGAATCACCGCAGAGAGCAGGGTCCGATGAGTGGAAGAGCTTGAGAGAGCCTAAGTTAAAGGCCACCAATAGATCTATATTCATTACAAGAGAAATTGCATCAGCAGTCTGAAAAAGGCGACTTGTGGCCATTGCGTGAGAGGCGCTTGCTAACACCAAAACCTAGCACTTGCGTGCACTCAGATCAGCTGCATGTGCCAACAATGGAAACTTCTGCATAGAACATCCTCACCACCAGTTACCAACCCACCACCCTTTCTTTAATCATCATCATAATTTATAATAAATAAATGACTATTCCTCAAAAGAAAGAAAGAACGTCCTAGTTCTTACATCTTCTGCTTTCTTTGTATGTGTCAGTCTTCCTTAGATCATAGGGGCTTTGTATCAGGGAGTGTCCTTACTTTCTCTGTCTTGTAAAGCGCACACTAGTGACACTGACCAGATAAATAATGGAGACATCACACACACACAAATAACCAAGCCCTTTGTCATGAAGACTGTTCTCCTCTGCAACGCAAGCTCGAAACATTAGGAAACACCCAGAGGACTAAAAGGCTGCAAAGTGAAGCACTCTCAGGTTAGGAAAGACCAGAATGAGCATTGCCTGTGTGAGTTAACTCTGCAGTAAATGAGGCAGGGATCCTACAGGCAACAGTCTCCCTCAATACACAGCCCCAGAGCAGAACACCCTGTGCGCTGAATAAGGAAGGGGTCCCCTGGAAAAAAATATTATGGGATCATGTCAATGAAATCTGCATCACCCTGCAAATGCACAAGAGGACTGAACTGAGGGTGCCTGGGCAACACGTCTTTGGACATTTGCTAACCTGAGAATGCTTCATTTTGTAACCTTTCCATCCTGTTTCAAAACCTTGAGTTTGTATTTCCTAATGATTTTATTGATGAAAGCAAAACATGAGTAACGTTAAATGAAGGGTTTTTGTTTGTTAATTTCCTTTGGTTTTTTTAATAGAAAGAAAATCTTTTTTCTCTGTGCTGTGTAATGGGGTGACTCCTCCCACCCCCTGCTCCAGCGTGGAAGGGGTTAGAAAAGCCTTGCAGAAGGCTGGGGCTGGGCCAGGTAAAACCCTGGCTGATTGGGGGAAGTGACTGCATCTGGGGCCACGCCCCAAACTGAGCAACAGGGCCTTATAAGAAGGCCAGGGAAGCCAGAAGAATCAGTCTATCTCTGTCTGTTGAGGGAGAAGGGCCTGGCTCCAGGGAGCTAGAGGCAGGGTACCTGAGTGGAGCAGGGCTGGGGAAAGGCAGAGGAGCTGGGGTGCTCCAGCCTGGAAAGCACCAGGCTGTGGCCTAGCAGAAGGTCGAAGGGTCCTGGGGGTTGCAGAGGGCAGCCCAGGGTAGGCCAAGGCAGCAGGTCCAAACCCTCCTTGCCAGTGATGAGTGCCTGATATTGCAGCCTGCCCCAGGGTGTGGGGGCTAGATGATGACTGGCAGTAGCCTGATACTGAGGTAAGGTGGGGATAGTGGGTAGTGGGTTACCCTGAGACTGAGGGGTTACTGCCAAGGGGAAGCACCCCTGCTAAAGGGGCACTGGGTCCAGGAAGGGGCACGAGGACCAGAGGACAGGCGGATCACTGGCCTGCAGAGGGTGCTCCGGAGCTGGAATGAGCTAATTCCCAGAAGTCACCAGCAGGAGGTGTCGTGGGGGTAAGTCTGCACCTCTACAAACTGTTTAAATAATGAAGCTCTTACTCATGCATTGGTTCAGTCTATATTTTATTGCCATTGTTATCTTGGTGAAAATCCCTGTTCACCACCCAGTGCTGTGCTGCTCAGAATATTGAAAGTCATTAAATTAAACTGCATTAAACCAAAACTCATTTTATGCAACTTCAGGGTCAGTGAAAGTTCTCAGCTATAACCCTGAATGTGCAAGAAGCAGAGAAACAATATCCAAGAAAAAGAGCTGGAATTTTTCATCTTGTTTTCACCTAGGCCTTGCTGAGGACAGTTGCAAACACCTGCTCTTTGCGAAGGAACACAGCACTGTACCCGCAGCACAAACCCCACTGAGCACAGCAGGGGCTGTCCTGGTTATCCAGCTCTGGCCCTGTTTCATTACAAACTTCTTGTGTGTGGTGATGTTCTGGTAACAAGGGGGCAATCAGTTGTCAAAGGCAGCTATTGCCATAGCAGCCAGGGTACTACTCATTCTCCCCAAGTATGAAAATGAACCGGAGGGAGGGAGTGCTGATTGGTGGGTTATCTCTGATGTCACAAGGCTACTGCTCAGGCAGCACCAGTGGGCAGCAAATGTGTGGTGTGTATGTGATTGGGGGGTGGGGGGAGGCAGGCTTTCCCAGTGTTCCTGTTTTCACAAATTTCCTACAGAAGCCAACAACATAACTACCCAGAATACACGTTAATGATGATTCCACCCACTTGATAACTAGTCGCTGAAATTTGTTTCAAATCCTGCATGGCATGTTTAAAACAAGGGTTCCAAAAAAGGAGAGACCTTGTGAAACAGAAAATGTTGATACTCTGGTGTATTTGTGATTGTGTTAAAATTGAATACTGTGACTTTAAGTGTTGGGCAGGGTTCCTGGGTGTGCTTGCATGCTAGGGAGCTCAGTAGGGCAGCACACAATCAGGGCGTAGCAGCAGTCAGTCAGCAGGTACCTAGTGAGTTGTGCATCTCTGTTATAGGCAGTAGCCTGCATTCTCTCCCTCTGAGCTTTGGGTTCTTACGTGTTGTTGTTCTGGCTCCTAAGAAACAAATTAGCGAGACTTTGCGAACGTCCAGCGAGAGTATTTTATATATTCTCTAACTTGTCTGCTTGGGTGCCACAAACCATGAAAGGCACAATCTCCTCCACAATAAAATAAACTTATGAAGCCAAATGTCCTTTTGAAACCAAAAATGGAACATTTCATTCTGGGAAGGTTGATCTTACTGAAGCACTTCACTTTTCCTTTTTCTTTCACAGGGAGGAGCCTAAATTAAGTTTCCCTACAACCATGGTTGGAATAGTGAAGCAAAGCCTCGCTAGAAGCCAAGCAGCTTGGAAAGAATGGGATGATCACAATACAGTAGAACCCTGTTTCTCTGACCCTCCATTATCCGGTTCTCTGTTTTAACCCAACACCCAGTGCGCGCAGGTCCAGAAGTGGGCAATCTCTCCTATGGTCCCTAGATGGCGCTGCAGCCTGACATGTTCCCATTCATCAGATTATCAGACATTTTGGTTAACCAATCTGGGCCTGGTCCCAATTCGATGGGATAAAGGGAGTTCTGCTCTCCTTGTGAGCAATCATTTGATGTTATTTCTCATGGAAAAGTACAAATTGCAAAACTGATGGGAGGGGCCTTCTGAGATGGTAGGGAGGGGTCAGCTGTAACCTGCAAAGTACACAGGCCCCGTAGCAGGGATGCACCTCGGACTGTGCATATAAACAGGTTAAAAGTGCATCACAACAGTGAAGCCATTGTCAAGATGATATTCTGTGCAGAAGATTGTAAGACAGCCGCTGTTCCTGATCTGAGGCCTGAATGCCATAGGGATATCCCACTCAAGAGCTTTGAGGTGTGTGAAGAGGTCACCCTAAGTGAAAAGACAGTGGTCATGGCTGTGGTGCAGCTTGACTGGCAAGTATTATCAAGCAGGATAGGCCTGACTCACAAAAGTTGCCTGAGATGATGTCAAAGTTAGACTCAGGACTGACAGTTTGTTAATCACTCTTTTATTAGCACAGCTCTCTGCTAATAACACCCAGATAATGTGAGCCCCCATACAAGACCCAAACAGTCTTATTTATACAGATGAAAAGGTGCGAACTAAATTTATTACAGGGAGTTCCTCTAGACTGTGGGGGCAGAATGGGAGGAAGCACGAAGGGGCTTGTTTGAAGATTTAACAAGGGAGTGATGCTGGTTAGCATGTGGGCCATGTAACTGCGAACACTGTGTGCCCTTAGCCCAGGGCTGGGAAAACTGCCCCGTCTGCAGGCACCGCCCCTGATCTCCCATTGGCTGTGGTTCCAGGCAGGGGCGGTGCTTGGGGCATGGGCAGTGTGTGAAGCTTCCTGGATTTTCCTATGCATAGAAGTCGGATTGGGGATGTGCTGCTGCTTCTGGGAGCCACACAGAGACATGGCACTCGTGTTTTTATCACTCTTATCTGGACTCTCTGCAATTGGGCTGCATCTTTCCTGAAAAGTGGTGCCCAGAACTGGACCCAAGACTTCAGTTGAGGCCTAATCAGCGTGGAGTAGAGCAGAAGAATCACTTCTTGTGTCTTGCTTACAACACTCCTTCTCTTACCTCCATATTACAAGTGGCAAGCAGAGGCAAAGGGAGACTAAACCCAGGTGTTTTAAAGGTATTTAGGCCACATAAATCTCATGGATTTCAATGGGAAATAGAAACTGAAATACTTTAAAAAATCTGGCCCTTAAGTGATTTGCTCAAGATCACAAAGGAAGTCTGCAGTGGGGGCAGAATTTAAACTCAGACCCCTCAAGTCTTAGGTGAGTGCGATGACCTCTGGATCATCCTTTCTTTCTCCTGTGTGTGTCTAATGACGTGTTTCTGTTTGTCTAACCCCAGACATAACCATGTCTCTGTCTGTCTAGCCCCATAGCAAAACATCTGTCTGTTTAGTGTCTACCTGTGTGTCCCTGAACAGAACCACCTGTCTGACTATCTATCTATAAAAACACCTCTCCGTGTGCACCTTCCTTTGTTTAATTGTTCAGTGATGTGGGGGGAGGGGGGGGCTGTGGGAACTGAGATAATAGGGGTGACAAATGGAAATAATTACAGTCTGAGCATCTTCTCTTTAGATCAGCTGCTAAGTTAACCAATATAGTTCAAAAGGTAGTGGAACAAGCAGGGGGAGGTGTCTATACTGCAGAAATCACATATCACGCAATAAAGGAGAAGCTGTAACACAGTTCCTGGACACTGTTTTTCAAGGGAAATGGCGCCTTCCTTCATTATCGGGCTCAAGTTCCATTTCCATATTGTTTTCTCCTGTAAGTCACATGATGACAGAAATTTCTGCACAATGACTTAATGAGCGAGAACTAGCTCATATCTGCACTCCAGTACTGATCAGAAAAACCAGTCCCCATAATTTGCATACAGTTGAGGAATAATTTTCTGGTGTATTGTCCTCCTCAGGGCATCCTTCACCTCCTTGTTCCTCAGGTTGTAGATCAGGGGGTTCAGCATGGGGATCACAAGCGTATCGCACACGGCCACCATTTTCTCCCTTTCCACTGAGCTGCCAGAAGAGGGTCATAAATATGTAAAGATCAGGGTCCCATATAAAATGGAAACGACAGTCAGGTGGGAGGCGCAGGCGGAGAAGGCTTTGTGCCTTCCTGCTGTGAAGTGGATCCTCAGGATGGCAAAGATGATGTAAGTGTAGGAGATGAGGATGATGAGAATGATGCCTATTGTTTCAATGGCTGCAAAGATGAAATGCACTTGCTTATTGATATGAAAGTCAGAGCAGGCGATTTCTTGGAGTGGGTGAATATCGCAGAAGAAACAATCAAGGACACTGGAGTGGCCGAAGGACAGACTGAATACAGTACAAGTATGCACAATGGCATTGACACAGGCGCATAGGGAAGATCCAGCCACTAGCTGGAAGCAGACTTTCTTGGACAGGATGACATAATAAAGCAGTGGGTTCCAGATGGCCACAAAGCGATCGTAGGCTGTCACAGCCAGGAGGCAAAGCTCATTGGCACAGAAGGAGAAGAGAAAAAACTGAACCACACACCCAGAGAGAGAAATGTCTTTACTCTTCATTAGGGAACTGAGCATCGCCTTGGGGGTAATCATAGGGGAGGAGACAACATCTAAGAGGGACAAGTTGCTGGGGAAAAATTACATGGAGCTGTGGAATTGGGAGTCAACGCTAGTCAGCACAATCATCCAGACATTCCCCACCAGTGTGCAGAAATAAATGGCAAAGAAGAACACAAAGAGGATGTTTTGCAGCTTTAGACTGTCAATGATTCCCCGGAAAATGAAGCCAGTCACTCTGGTGCAGTTTCCGGGAGTCATTTCTCCTGTCCCTGTGCTCTGAGTCAAAGAAGAGGCAGAGGAGGAGATAGAAGCAATGGGTACCACAACAATAAATCTGATGTACAGTGGAGTCTCGTGCTATGTCTTAAGAGATGCTGAAACAATGGAAATTCAATTTAGTCATAGATTCCAAAGCCCAAAGGAACCATTTTGGTTATCTAGACTAGTGGATTTTTTTCTCATTTGCGGATGAATCCAAAATTTTGAATGGAGATGGAAATTGTAGACATAATCTGCGGACCCCTAGGAATCCACGGACCACAGGTTGAAAAGCAGTGTTCTATGGTAACAACAACCTTTGGAAGACCCCTTGGATATAGTATGTGGATCCCAAGGTGTTCACAGACGATAAATTTAACCCCCCCAATCTAGTCTAATTGCTTGTATAACACAGGTCATAATTTTTTTCCAATTGTTTTCATTGTAAAGTAGAGCATATTTTTTAAAAAATCATCCAATCTTGAATTAAAAATTGTCCGTAAACTGAGTATCCACCACAACCCTTGGTAAATCATCTCAAGGGTTAATTACCCTCTCTGTTAAGAGAGGCTTTTTATGTCGAGCTGGTCAAAATTTCCACCTATCCCCTCGGAAATTTTTGAGCTTTTATGAATAAAACTCCAAATCCAAACTATTTTGGCAGTGGCCTATTTTGGCTGAAATCTGAAGTATTTTGGTTTTGAAATGGAGCAACTGGGAGATGTAGTCAAACCAACAAGACTGGCCTATAAAGGAGAAGGGAAGCATGAGGAACTTCAGCTAGACAGATCAACATCTGGACCGCTCAGTGCTGAAGGTGCTTGAGAGCAGGTCAGAGAAACACCCATTGGGATGTTTTCTTGGTGTTACTTGGTCTTGCCCCAGCATGGGGAGCCTGACTTGACTCCATGAGGTCCCTTCCATCCTACATTGCTAGGACTCCTTAATAACAATATTTGTATTGATTATTATTTTATTTGTTGTAAAAATGTTGACATTTCCATGGGAAAGTTCAATGCAAAAGAGATCTGTTTGTTTTTGTGGGAGAAGGGCAATTTTCATCTATTTCCTAAGAATGTAGTGTTCCCACTCACTGTAGGGGGTCTGATCCAAAACAGATTGATGCCAAGGGGAGTTTTCCATTTCTTTCAGTGCGCTTTGGGTCAGGCTATTTGTTAATATCAGATTTCATCATCTTTCCAGCTAGCAGAGCGAGAAGCAAGGCAAGGTAACACTCAGTGTATTTGAACCTTCTGCACTCCCTAAAACAGGAGATCTTCAAGGCAAAGAGATTAGTGAAGTTCACATCAAATTATAAATGTACATGAACTCAGAGAGGAAAAAACACGTCCTCTTTTACTGAACTATTCAGTATGAGATTTTGAATGCACAGAAATCAGGAAATTGAAAGCAGAGTCTAAAATCCCAAGATGTTTGTGACAGCTTTACCTGCCTTTAATTGATTAGTAGAATCATAGAATATTAGGATTGGGGGAGACCTCAGGAGGTATCTAGTCAAACACCTTGCTCAAAGCAGGACCAATTTCCAACTAAATCATCTCAGCCGGCCTGTATTATATGCTGACAGGCCAAGGTGCAAAGGAACCTGGCAAACTTTCCATCAACCTACCCTCATCCTAGGGAATCTTCTATCAGCAGTATCGTCACCAGTGCTCTCTACAGCATCCTTACGCTCTGGCAGGACTCTGTTTCCTCAAGTGAAATTCGTGCTTTCCTAGGTATCATCCTAACCTTCGCTCCCCGCTTAGGTCCAATTTTGATGACCACCATACGTCGAATCTACCGCGCGACTTGCTTCTGTTCATCATGCCACCTATTTGAGAGAACCGGTCCTCAGCCACTCCCACAGTCTCCTGCACGGCTCCTTTGCCGAGACCACCCCCCACTTGATCTCTGCTTGCAGACTCGATTAAGGTTGAACACGGCGATGTCCTCTTGTTCTAAATGACGCCCACCATTCCTCTTTCCCATTTTGTTTGTCGAGTTCGCTGTACGGTTATATCAACTTCATCTCCAAACTTCAGTTGCTAGCTTCGCTCCGTAGCTCCCTCTGATCCGAGTCATTGGGGGCTGGCGTGCTTCCAGCCCCATAATCATTTTTTGTTGCTTCCTCCCTTGGCCTTTGCGATCTTCTTTATCGGCCACTAGATTTTTTGATTGGTGTCCGAGCACTCCCCGTCTTGATAGTGTGGCAGCACCAAAAATAATAGTGTTTTTGTATTTCGTCAAAACTGGTCACTGTACTCCAGATGCCAGTGTGCTCAGGAATCCACACAACAAATGCTCGAAATGAGAGGGAAATGATTCGACAGGTCTCTTATATACTGACTGCATAGGGCCGAACTAGTTAATATACAATTTCAGCCAAATTGCTGTTAGGCCTTTCTTTGCAACCAAGCGGCTGACACATACGTCAAGAATCTGGTCAGATATCTCGCTTCTCATTGCCGAGCCGTGTAACCGTGCTGATAGTGTCTTTTCCCCCTAGTCGCATGCCAGACTGTTACTCGTAGGCAATTGCCTCTCTGGTCTTTCTAGTCTTGTTCAACAGTGAAAATGGGATTTCTTCTGGTGTCTACGGAGTGCTTGTACTCTGCCCACCTTGTCCTTGTTGATCTCGCATGGCTGTTTTCCTTTACTGGCCGCTGCCAAAACTCCTCCAATTCTGTCTGTGATGGTTGCTGTCTAAGAAGAGAAATTCTTCCACAATTGGCACTTTAGCGTCCATATCAGTGGAGTGACTCAATGCGATCTAGCTACGACCATTCTACCTTATTTTGTCTTAATTCTGCTTCAGCTTACGATTATGACAATGGCGGATAAAATGGCTTCAGGGTTGTACAAATTCTCTAGTCAGCCGGATAACTATACGTGTTTTTGTCCATACTTCGCTGTCCAAATACTTCCCCTGGGGACCTAGACAATACACCGCCTCTGACCGCAACCCTTGGGCTCCTTAACAACGAACAGAGGAATAAACCTATCTCCTCTCTCCTTTCCTTCCCCCTAGCCCGCAGACTCCTTCCCATCAATGCGACGATTTACACCCCTGAAGAGTATCCCTCATCGTGCAGGATCTCCCAACTATATACCACCTTCCGCAGAATACTATTTAACGACAGAGAGGAATTAACTTTCCCCTTCCTCTTTCCCCCCCCACACACACACCCCCAGGGCCTCCTGGTGAGTTTCAGACGGCCTCCCCCTGGGTATTACTCGAAGAAAAAAAATTCAACTCAGGTTTCTTAAAAAGGGAACGCTTTTCAATTAAAGAAAGAAAAAATAATTTTTATCTTGTAAATCCAGACAAGATGATGTTAAGAGGGTTTTTTTTGCGCTTCAGCGCTTACTATGACTGAAGGGCTCTTCTTTTTATTCTTGTTCTCTGCCGTGACCTCTCCCCTCGCCTAAGCTACAAGTTCAGCAAACAGAGGTAAAATATCCATCGAGCCAATCACATTTGCCAAATCAGAAAACAACATAAAATCAATCCACTTTTCTGCTGTACTTACTATCTTAACATGAGAGACGTGTTAGAAAGCCGTTGGACGAAGAAAGGCTGGTTGACGTCGTGGTCTCTTAGCCCGCAAGAGCGAACAAAGAAACACAAACAGCACACAAAGGATTCGCTCCACGCAAGATTTGTAAAGTTTTTTGTCCGCCTGATGTCCTCTTGGTCAGGCGTCACCAGGTCACTGAGCTTGTTCCCTTGAGCAGGTAAAAGAGCATTAACCTTAATATCTTTTATGACACCTCCAAATCCTCAGACAGTGTGGAACCACATGGCGGGGATTTTTCTAGTAACTCTTAGAATAAGACAGATAAAAACTGACAAGTCTCATGCACGTTACATATATACTGATTATGTAAACTACAAGTTTTTCCACATTTCAGGACAATTTTAAACCAGCTGCATGCTGGAACAACTTCTACGGGAGAAGTGCATCAGTACTTTGTTAGAAGCTCCTGAAATGTGTTGAATTTCAAAATCATAATCTTGGAGAGCTAAACTCCATCAAAGAAGTTTTTTGTTGTTTCTCTTGGCAGTATGAAGCCATTTTAGCACAGCAGGTCGGTTTGTAGCTGGAACCTCCGTCCCCAGACGTATAGGCATAGGTTTTCCAGGGCATACACAGGCCAGTCTGTAGCTCCCCGATTTTGTCATGCATATTTTTAGTAAAAATCACAGATAGGTCACAGGCTTCACTGAATTTTTCTTTATTGCCCATGACCTGTCCGTGACATTTACTAAAAATATGTGTGACAAAATCTTAGCCTTAACAATGTGCTGTAACACTTACTGGGTCAGTTAGACAATATATTGATCTTCTCAGATGATCTGGCCAACACATCAATCACAGCCTCATAATTCTGGAGAGACTATGATACCCTGTCTCTATGCTAAACCTGAGAAGTTTACATCCAATCAGACCTCAGCTGAGTTCCTCGGTTTCATCCTGTCCCTGGAAGGAATCAAGATGGATCCATGAAAGGTCCAGGCTGTCTGCCCCTGGGCAGACTCCTGCAATGTTTTTTAGGCTTCACAAACTTTTACCAGAGGTTCATCTTGAATTTTTCAAAATAAGCTGAGCCCCTCTCTGCTCTACTCTGGAAGGACGTCCAGTTCCACTGGTTGCCCAAGGCCCAGCACACATTCAAGCAGCTAAAGTTTGCTTTCACTGCTGCTCCAGTATTGGTCCACCCAGACATGATGCAAGTTTTCACTGAGGAAGCCAGCACCCCAGCACAGCAATTTTGGGCAGTCCTCTTCCAGAAGCATGGACCCAAGCAATGCTCCCCATTGCCTACTACTCACCCCTGCTGAGTGAAACTATGAGATCTTGGACAAAGAGCTGTAGGCAATTAAGACCGCCTTTGAAGAGAGGCAACAGTACTTGGAAGGGGCCCATCATCTAGTTCAAGTGTTTACTGATCACAAGAAACTAGGGTATCTGCAGAGGGCCAAGGCCATAAACCAAAAACAGCGCCAGTGGGCCCTGTTCTTCTCCCTATTCAACTTTATCTTGACCTACTGCCCTAGACCTAGAAATGGCAAGCCTGATGTCTTGTCCCAAAGACATGGCTCCAACCCACAAGGCCCCAGCCCAGAACCAGCCAAAATTTTTAAGTTCCATAATTTCCTCATTGCGACACAGTGCCAGGATCTGCTCAGGCTCCTCTGTTCTGCCTCTGTCTCTTGAACTCCATCTGACGAGATGGCCATTATCGACTGAGGACCACACGACAACCAGGAGCAGATCACATTCGTAAGAGTCTACATCTGCATTCTCCTAGGACCTGTGAGAATGGCGGCTCTTCAACTCTGCCATGACTCTGCTTTGGCAGGACATTTAAGGCAATAAAAAACCCAATGATTAATGTCCCAGTTCTTCTGGAAGTCCCGTCTGTGCCCCACAACTGAGACCTTTGTCTCTTCCTGCAAGGTTTGTGCCCACACCAAATCCCATGCCAAAACCCCTGTGGTCTCCCCCAACCTCTGGACACCCCATCTCAGTCATGGGAGGCCATTTCCTTGGGTTTTGTGGTGGAACTGCCAGAACCCAGTGATTTCATGACTATCCTCACCGTGGTGGATTGCTTTTCCAAAAAGACCTACTTTATTCCCTGCCTGAGTTTACCCTCTGCAGAGGAAACTGCCCAGCTCCAGATAAACAACGTAATCTGTCTTAATGGCTTCCCAGAGCATGTAACCTCTGACTGGGGTCCTCAGTTTCCTGCCCATTTCTGGCATGAGCCCCCTACGTATATTAGGAGTCTATGTGCACCTGTCCTCTGCCTACCATCCTCAGTCAAATGGCCAAATAGAAAGAATCAATCAGATCCTAGAGCAATATTTACAATGCTACTCCAACCATCACTAGGGTGACTGGTCTTCACTGTTACCATATCCCAAATTCTCATATAATGCAGACCAGGCATCCACAGGCTATAGTGCCTTCTTTGTCAACTATGGCTTTCTCCTGAACACCTCTGCATGCACAGACCCCCACAGAAACTAGACTACTGGTTTCTTCACTCATACTGGTTTAGCTGAGAAATCAGCCTGATCACCTTTGGGCTCCAGCTCCTTCAATCCCTCAGAGTCCACCTTGTATGCTACATTTCACTTCTGAAATCCTACACTGAGAACACATTTCTCCAAAGAGCCCAATCACCACCCCCATTAGCATAAGTACAAGGTCAGGAGGAATACACTGTTTGCAAAGTCCTTGGTTCTAAGATCAAAGGGGGTAAATTATGGTACCTGACTGACTGGAAAGGTTACAACCCAGAGGAATACACTCAGAGCCAGCAGAAAACATTTAAGCTTCTTCCATAGGAGCCACTATGAGAAATCTGTGCCCACATCACTCTGAGGCGAAAGGGAGGGGGTGGTGTCATGACCCAAATCTTGGTTCATAGGGTTCATGGGAACAGCCTGTGATGGAATACACCCTTGTATTTGCATCATAGTCACTAGTGTAATCAGAACTTGTAATGTATCTGTACCTATTGGGTTTCCGGGAAGTGGGTGGGCGAAGCCTGCCCACCGCTAAAGGATCCTCCCCCAGCCTAAGGGGAGGACCCACAGGACCGCAGAAGCCCACTGATTACGGGGGACAACTAATAAAAGAACAGGGACGGGAGTGTGGTCAGAGGGTCATAAGAAGGGAGCTGGACGGGGACACTGAGCAGAGAACCCCGGACAGCTCCCACTGCTCCTCGAAGGCGGTAATGTATCTGTATCTATTGGGTTTCCGGGAAGTGGGCGGGCAAAGCCCGCCCACCTGTAATAAACGTCTGTCTCAAATCTGGACTTAGAGTTCAACATCTGAGTGTTTATCTGAACCTCCCCCAAGCTCACTACCAGCTTGGATTTTACTTCGCTGCCACCAGATAAGAATTAGGCTCTTATCAGCCTGGATTCCCCAAATACTCCTTGGGGGACCCCCTCTGTGGACTCCCCAACTTCCTTTGGGAAGACCCCCAAGACCCAGACCCCTGGGTCTCCCTATCTCATTCCCCAGCTTCCCCCCCTTCCTGGGAGGCGTGGGCGATGCATTACTTACTCCTGATGCCAAACCAAGAGAGTATTTACCTCCCCGAGTGTAGGCATTCAAAGCTAAATCGACAGCTAACACACCAGGAGGTTCCCCCCACCCCCCCTCTGTCTCGTAGCAGTAACTAGAGAAAACACCGAACACAAGGAACAGGTTTGATTCTTTCTCTCTTTCCCGTGCCTGTTCTTTCCCTGGAACAATAGAAATAATCCACAGGAATTAATGCTGTCCCTTCCCCGCTCTATCTTCCGTGAGGGGGACAATAGCTGGTAACAGAGATGTTTCCCTTTGCCTCATAGGAAAAGGGAAACTCCCACAAGTTTTAAAAAGAACTTTATATAAAAAGAAAAAATACCAAAAACTATGAATAGCAATTTCGAGAATCAAACGGCTTTTGCTTATAGGAAATTAGGAATGAAACGTCTGACGTTAAAAGATAGCCCCTTTAAACCAGTCCGCAAATCAACAGCCCTGTAATACCACCAATGCATATAACCAGCCTATTGCTTGTGGCCTTTGTATCAGCCTTTGGGCAATATTAGGAAAGGAGATAAGGATGTTAGCAGAACAGATGTTTCCGTCCTAGCTGGGAAAAACAAAAGCCCTAAAGTACACAATTCCGCCCTGACTTTTAAAAGTCCATTCTCTGAATGTGGTCCTGCTGGTCGGTGTTTGCGTTCCTCCTTTGTTCACCTTGACAGGCAAAGAAATTACCTTAACCTATCTACTTTGGACACACCGCTAAAAGGATCGCTCCACACGACGTAAGGGGCCACAGGGACCAGCAGAAGCCACTGATTACGGGACACTAATCAAAGAACAGACGGGAGTGGGTCAGAGGGTCTAAGAAGGGCCGGACGGGACCACTGAGCAGAGACCCCGGACACACCCACTGTCTCGAGACGCGGTTGTATCTGTATCTATTGGGTTTCCGGGAAGTGGGTGGGCGAAGCCCGCCCACCGCTAAAGGATCCTTCCCCAGCCTAAGGGGAGGACCCACAGGATCACAGAAGCCCACTGATTACGGGGGACAACTAATAAAAGAACAGGGATGGGAGTGCGGTCAGAGGGTCATAAGAAGGGAGCCGGACGGGGACACCGAGCAGAGAACCCTGGACAGCGCCCACTGCTCCTCGAAGGCGGTAATGTATCTGTAGCGGGGTGATCACCCGCTTCTGCCTGGGACGGATTAAAAATAGCCCTGGGGAGGGCTGTGGCTGGGATAAAGCAGCTACTAGGCTGATTGAGGAAGCAGCCACAGCTGGCCCTACAAAAGGCCAGTGAGCCAGGAGCTGGTAGAGTCACCCTTTAGCTGAGGAGGTAGATGGATCCAGCTGCCTGAGCCCCAAAGGGTACTGGAGTGAAGCAGGACTGGGGAACTCCAGGCTGGCAACTCCTCAGGCTGAAAGGCCTGGTCCTAGGCCCCTAGAGGTACTGGATGGCAGAGAAAGGCAGCAGGTGTGAACCCCCTTGCCTATGATGAGTGACTTTTACGCTGCAGTCTGCAGGGGCTTGGTGATGGCTGGCAGTAGCCCAGACTGAGGCAAGGTGGGGATTAGAGGGTTGGGGCTTTCCCAGAGAGGGGAGACCCATAAAGACTGGTGGGGTATTGCCAGGGGGCAGCCCCAGGGTAAAGGGATACTGAGGTCTGGGAGATACATGGGGCTAGCTACAAGCGGGACACTGGCCTGCGGAGGGTGCTCTGGAGGCTGGAAAAGAGCTAATTCCCTGAGATGAGCAGCAGGAGGTGCCACAGGGGTGAGTCCTGCACCTTTACAGCATCATTTGATGTGACTTGTAATGTGCCACCATTTGCTGGTCAGTATTGTCCTAATAAAATATCTGTGGCAACATTGTATGTGAAGTTCCCAGATTCCCCTGCATGGTGTTCAAAACTCATGTAGCACGAAACTGGTCAAATGGGCCTGTCTTGGACGAAGTAGGGTGTGTTTGCCTTAGTTTTCATTTAAGTGGTAAACAGGGTCATCAAGGAGGGAGGAATAAAAAAGGAAGCTCAAACAGGTAGAAAAAACAGGGAAAATCCTTCCACTTCCTTCTTTGTCCCGTAATTCCCAGCTGGAAATGGGTTTTTTTTCAAGGGGGTGTTTGAAACTTTAAAAAGGAGCAAACGCTCCAAGACACCCCTTTCTCTCTCCCTGCCTGTCACATTCTCTGTGCCTGAGAAGACAAGAGAAAACAGCCACTGGAGTTTGGGGGAAGGGTCTTCACCAGAAGAGTTTGCTCAGTAATCTTGCTGGAAGCCTGTGGTGAGGATTTTTGCTTGGATCTAACATAGTTTGCTAAGTTTGGTACTAGTGAGCATTTTATCTTTATTTTTCTTGTAACCATTTCTGATTTTTATGCCTCATGGCTTGTACTCACTTAAAATCTGTCTCACTGTAGTTAATAAACTTGTTTTACTGTTTTATCTAGATCAGTGTGCTTAAGTTGAAGTGTCTGGGAAACTCTATACAAGTTGGTATATTATTCCCTTAAAGGAATACCAGCCTTTATATATTTGTACTGTCCAGGAGAGGGCTGGGCCGCACAGGACATACAATTCTGGGGGTAAAACTGGGATTGGGGGCATGTTGGGGTCACCCGGGGGGGAGGGATAGCTCAGTGGTTTGAGCATTGGCCTGCTAAACCCAGGGTTGTGAGTTCAATCTTTGAGGGGGCCGCTTAGGGATCTGGGGCAAAAATCAGTACTTGGTCCTGCTAGTGAAGACAGGGGGCTGGACTTGATGACCTTTCAAGGTCCCTTCCAGTTCTAGGAGATAGGTATAGCTCCAAGTATAAACAAAAAAAAAAAGACACCCCAAGGCTTGTGAGAGCAAGGGTGTGGCAGGCAGGCAGGCTGCAGCCACAGACAAACACTCAGGGCAAGGTTTGCATGCTAGAAAGACCAGTTTGAGCTATTACAGTGAGGCACTCAAGGTTGCAGGGCAGGGGTGACAGCCCCCTGCTCTGGACTGGACCCCAGTGTGTCACACAGCCACACCCCAGCTCTCTGCTTGGCCCCACTGAAGCTGGCAACAGGAACAGGAAGCTGTCTGAACTGGCACCCTGACCCAGCTTGAAGCCTGGCCTGTGACTTGTGGTTCCCAACCTCCAGTTTGTCCCCTGCCTCTGACTTCCCAGTAGCCTGACCTGTTCTGATCTCCAGTTTGTCTCCTGCTTCTGAGCTCTTGGCATCCTGGTGTAGCTGACTCTTGACTCCTGTCTCATGACTGTGTGCTCTGGCTGCCCATGACAACCAGACTAGATAATCAGATCAGGAAAACTTTTTTGAACTAGTTAAAGTCCATTATGATTCCCAACCCTCATTTGACAGAATCTGTGTCTGTCTCTTGTAGGTGTATATCTAGCCCCTACCACTGCAGTATCTGAGCCTTCACCACCTTCAGGGTATTTATATTCGCAGTTTGCCTGTGAGGTAAGAGAGGGCCTTGCAGGTTAGGAGAAAGACATAGCCTCCCTGGATCTCAATCTTTTCTGCCAAATGAGGTATTTTTGTTTCAGGCTGATAACTAACGAGTGTCAGCTCTCACTGTAAAACCCTAGTGGAGACAAGGCCTAGGCAGATTTTACTGTGACATAGCTGGCTGAGGTCAGCTCTGCACACTCTACCTGGGTTCGACCTCACCTAGCTACATTGCAGAAAAAGCTACAGTGCCTTGTTTTCCCAGAAAGACAGCAGTGTGCATGAGCTCTCACACTGTAAACACATACTTTGCTTGGAAGTCAAGACACTGGAAGTAACTTGGTCAAGGTCACAGATGGAGTCAGTGGCAGAGCAGGACTTGAACACAAGCATCCCAGAGTCTACATGAGGGCCCGAACCACAGAGCCTTCCTTCCCTTCCTTGTAATTATCTGGCTCAGCTGATATTTCAAAGCAAAATGTTCCCCAAATCACCACCTTCTCCTCGTCTTACTGCTGAAACCCCAAGTTCAAGGTTCTTAATTTCCTGCTGGGGCATCCCCATCACCAGCTCTTGGAGCCAAATAAGGACCACAGGGAAATACTCTACTTTCGGGCTGCTGGCTGCAGAGAAATTGCAGAACAGGGAGCTGGGGATGTGATGGGTGAGCAAGACGGGAACAGCTTTCTAAATAGAAAATGTAAAACAGACAATCCATTGGCAAGTCTGCCCAGTTTCCTGTTTGTGGTCTGGTATCAGGAACTGACTTTAGATGTTTCCCAGCAGCCGTGCTGCTCGGGATGTTTCAAGGCACATTGTAATAGCATGGCCGTCATGACATGCACACTGTATTTTACATTAGTGTGCCCAACACTTGGGACTTAGGCTTGGTCATCACCCAGGTTCTGTACTGCTGTAACTATGTCCATTAGAGGCCTGACTATTTGACTGAGTTCTCCAGGGGTCTGACTGAGCTCGCTCCTGTCATCTATTGATCAGCTGGAGGAAAGGACCCCACAAGCAGAGTTTATTTGCATAGATCAGCTGTGGCAAAATTACTGACCCTCCGAGCCGGATATGACAATCTTCAGAAGTTCAAGAGTTGGGGGTGTGCCTGCCAGGGCTTGGGGCTTTAGCCCCATGGTAGGATGGTCAGAGTAGGGGTTTCTGTCCTGCAGGGAGGGGGATCTCAGAGCTTCAGCCCCAGGGGAGGCAGTAGCCAGGGCTCAGGGCTTCAGCCTTGTGGGAGGCACCTGCCAAGGTTTGGAACTTCAGCCCTGCTCGAGCTCAAGTCCTGAGCCCTGGCAGGCACTCCCCATGGGGCTGAAACCCTGTGGTGACAGAAGCCAGAGGTGCCTGGTGGGGGGAGGTGTCATATCCTCCCCCTAGATTTTTGCCAGGGTTTTCTGCCCCCCCCACCCCCCTTGCTGTAGGTGTTCTCCATCTTCCTGGGATCGGTGGTCAGCAGTAGTCCCAGCCGCTCATCAGCACCTCGGTCGGCCAGCAGCCCTGGGAGCTCTGGTCAGTCTTCAGGTGGCAGCCCCAGGAGCTCCTCCTTGATGTCCCACTCTGGCAACAGCAATAAGCATCTCCCTCAGCAACTCCAGCCCAACTGACCTGCAGGTCCTGCCTTTTGTACTTCTGTTTCCTGTCCTGCCCCTTGGCTTCTGGTGGGGTGGGAGTGGCTACCCTACCTCTACAGCCCAAGGGATGGGGAGAGGTTCCTCCTGAGCTGTCTCTGAGGAAGGCCACACCCAAAGTGATCAATAGATACGTTACCAAGGTGATCAGTTGTGGCTGTTTTGGGTTAAAGTTCACTCAGATCTTAGATGCAAGAATAATGAAATGTTGTTATCCTTATTGTACAAGTAAATCAAAACAAAGTGGTAAAGTCCTCATGGATTATTTTGCTTTGAAAGGACATTTTGTTTAGAAACGTATTTTATTTTGGTATACATTATTATATCTCAGATAGAAAATTCAAAATGGAAACATAACAATTTGATTCTATAGAAATGAAATGTTTCAATTGAGTCAAAATGAATTGTTTCTTTTTTTTTTTTTTTTTTTGAAAAATTTGGCTCACAAACACTGGAATTGACCAGTTCACCTTGTTCTGCAACAAACCCCAATTCTGAAAAGTCAGAGATTCCTGTGAAACTGGAATTCCGGTTCTTGTACAGTTCCACATGTTGCAGAATTCATGGAGATAGTGCTAAGTTTGTGCTGTCACCAGGTGGCTGTCCTGTAGAACTACACTTTTATCATGTACCACTGAATGTCAGAGCTGGCTGGGGGTTGAGCTGTTTCATAACAAATACCATTTCAACCTATAATTTATAACTTTCAGCAACTGCCCTAAACAACTGGAACAAGAGAAGCCAGATCCAGGTCTCAGTTACTCTTGTGTAAATCCAGAGTGACCGCATTGGAGTCCATGGACTTGTTCTGGATTTATACCTGTGGTCCAAACCTGACCAGCCTTGAGGTGAAAATCCATTAGAGATCCTGGGATCATGAGGACAACTTTCCTTCAAAAAATGTTAATTTTTCACAGAACAAACTGCTTTGTTTCAATTACCTCTCACTAGTCTGTCGATCTATCTAGGAGTATTGCGCTGTAGAAGAATGTACCAAGACAGGCTGGGATCTCAGTGACACCAGCGTGAACAGGGGTGATTTCACTAACTGACCACTGGGCAATTCTAAGTTTTTGTGTTGATTTAACTCTATCAGTTTAGAAATTGATCGGGTTAAATCTCTGTGCCCCTGGTGTGGGGACGGACAGAGCTGTCTGAAGCTGCTTGTAACTTTTGCTCCATGCATCTGAAGAAGTGAATTTTGGCAATTAATTTGGCGATTGATCTTTGATTATCAGCAGGTAAGTATGCCCAGTGGTCTATGATGGGATATTAGATGGGGTGGGATCTGAGTTATTATAGAGAATTCTTTCCTGGGTACTGGCTGGTGAGTCTTGCCCACATGCTCAGGGTTTAACTGATTGCCATATTTGGGGTTGGGAAGGAATTTTCCTCCAGGGCAGATTGGCAGAGGGCCTGGAGTTTTTTCACCTTCCTCCGCAGCATGGGGCACGGGTCACTTGCTGGTGGATTCTCTGCAGCTTGAGGTCTTCAAACCACAAGTTGAGGACTTCAGTAACTCACACATAGATTAGGGGTTTGTTACAGGAGTGGGTGGGTGAGATTGTGTGGCCTGCGTTGTGCAGGAGGTCAGACTAGATGATCATAATGGTCCCTTCTGACCTTAAAGTCTATGAGTCTATAAATGAGGTTTTTTTTACTGACAAAAGTTTATGCCCAAATAAATCGGTTAGTCTTTAAGGGGCCACCGGACTCCTTGTTTTTCCAGTGTGGTTTATTACTCAGAAAAGCTCTGCTGATAGAAGGTGTTTATAATGGGGTAACTATATCCACACCAGGGGGTTGCATACATTAAAGTGTATCCATTTCTAAATGGAACTAGTGAAAGCAATAGAAATGCTGGGTGGAGCCAGCTCTGAGGTCAGACATTGGCCCAGAGAGGCTCTGTCATGGGAACCTGAGACCACTCTTTTGTTCCTGGGTATCTCATGGAGGGCCTGGGGTCAGACAGCAGAAAGTTACTCATCTTCCCTTCCAAGGCCCTTCACAGCCACCTATCTGTTGTCTCCCACACACTGTTGAGATGTGGTCTCATAGGCAGTGAGTGTAAGTGGCCAGGGGAAGCTATGCCTCCCCAAACAGCCTGCCTGCTGCCTTTGAAATGTGCTGCTGCCGAAAGGGTGGGTTCCCCGGCTGTGGCCCTGGCCATGTTCTGCCCCGAGGCCCTGGTCCCATCGTCCTCTTCCCTCGAGGCACCGTCTCTTCCAGTCCCTGCTCTGCCCACATGGGAGCCTCATGGCAGCAGGTGAGGAGGTGCATGCGAGTGGTGAGTAACCAGCTGGCTGGCCAGCTGGTGGGCAGGGGGGACCTGGGGTATCGGTGTGAGCAGCAGGCGGTGGGGCCAGGGGATGGAGAAAAGAGGCACAAGCGATGGGTGTGGGGGAAGAGCCACAAGTGGCGGGTGGGAGCCTCGGGAATGGGGCCAAAGGCAGAGCATTGGTGGGGTGTCTGGGGCAGGAGGCTGAATGGGGGTGGGCCTCAGGGCGTGGCCTCAGTGCACTCAGCCTCCCCAAATGAAGGAGTTACATGCCATCCATGTGTGGACTCCCACTTCTGATCAGCCCGTGCTGCCAGCCTCCAGCATCCGCTTGCTCCATTTTCAAACAAGCCCCTTGGTGCATCTCCCAGCTTGAGGTGAGGAGGAAGATTTCCCTGAGCATCCTCACAGCTCCTTCATCATCCTCGCTCCTCCGCTTTGCCCTGATTCCTGCAGAAAACTCACCAACCCTCAGGCTGCTGGTAAGCAGAGATCGCTGCCCCTCACGCTGACCAGTTCTGCCTCATTGCTTCCCTGCGCTTCCCCGTCTGTCTGCACCTACCTGTCATCTCTTGCCCTAGACACAGACTCTGCATGGCTCAAGGCAGGGACCATCTCTCTGTTCAGTGGCTGTGCAGCACCTGGCACCGTGGGGTCCAAGCCATGACTGGGGCACCTCAGCACTACAGTAATACAACAATAAGAGACTCACATGGGGCAGGAGTCCCCATCCAGACACCTCACATGGATGGGCTCTGCCCAAGGTACACTGCCAGCAGTGGGTTCATGTGGCAGGCTGACAGGCAGCAGGGACATGGGAGCAGAGATCACAGCCCTGGAGCCTCTGAGCTCAACGGGAAGGTGAGGAAAGGGGGAGTTGTCCTGGGGAAGGAGTGATTGTTGGGGGACCACCTCCTTCTCAGCTGGGGTTTGTGCAGGGCAGGCTCTAAGCATGCTTACTAGATTGGGCCCCACAGGCAAGGTCCAGCCTGGCCTGAGGATCTCTCCGGCGCCTAAGCATTGAACTGCTCAGCTGTGTCAGGGCTGCGGCAGCTGTGTTCACGTCCACTGGTGTCCAGGTCTGAAGGCAGCGCTGCTGCCGGCAGCAGCGCAGAAGTAAGGGTGGCATGATATTGATTGATGAGGCACAGAAAGGGATCCTGTTTGTACAGCACAACTCCAGGGACATGTCTTGGAAACACTTTCATGACTACTTGATGAGCCATCAACCACTGCTGAGAGAGATATGGTCTACAGAGAAACATGCATTGGCCCAACAGGAAGAAGTGCAGTAGGAAAGGACTGACTGCATGTAAAAAGGTACATTTAAATTTGATTTACATTTATTTTTGAGGCTCTTACACTTGTTATTTATAAATGTTAGTGGGACTTGTTTCCTGGAGTACAACCTGGACTAGAAGCCCTCTGTCCTACCAGCCTGTGCTCCCTCTCACACTGCGATGCTGTTGCTAAGCCACAAACCGCTATCAGGGATTGCCCTTATGCAGCCTTCCACAGGCAAGGACACACCCAACTGAATGCTTCTCCCTGCCATTCATGAACCAACAATAGAGAGGCTGCAGCCAATTCTCCCCAGCCTTGCGCCCCAGAACTCTACCATCTTGCACCAGTCAGAAGTCTGACCAGTGTAAATTCATTAAGTTCACCGCTTCTACGAAGGAAAGTGGACATGCACCAGCCTTTGAAACCTGAGCCAATTTCCCAGTCTCGCCAACCCAACCACAGTTTTAGGTAAAATATAAAACAGATTTATTAACTACAAAAAGATAGATTTTAAGTGATCATAAGTAGTGAGCATAGAGATCAGAGTTGGTTACCTAAGAAATAAAATAAATTCCCAGTCTAAGTTCCATGAACTAAACAGGATTTGAATCAAGCAGTGTCTCACCTGGATAGATTGTAGTACAAGCAAGTTACAAATCTTCAATACACGGGCTGGAACTCTTCTCCACCTGGGACCACCTCCACAGTTCAAATTCTTTGTTCTCCAGATGTGTTTCCAGGTGGTGAGTTGTGAGGGGAGTGAGGCCAAGTGATGATGTCACTTCCCCACTTTTATAGTTTCTTCCAGCTTTCTGGAAAGATCTTTGCTATGATGTGACTCAAGCAGTTTCCATTGTCCAGGTGCTCCCTCTGAGAAGTCTCCATTGTGGACAGTTCCTCGGATAGTCATTGGGAGTGTGGATTCCCTTTAATGAGTCATCAGCACGTCTGGCTCCTCCATTGTTTCACCAGAAAAGCTGTTTGTGAGTGTTCCCAACCTCACAATACATTTCAGTAACACAAACATAGCAAAACATCGTAACTCCACATACAATGATAGCACATACAATCCAACAGGATATCAATGTTCAACAGATTAAGACTTTTAAAATGATACCTCACAAGGCAGACTTTGTAAAGAACATGTCATAATTGTATAACAGTGGTGAACATGGGGGTTCCAGAGTGCTGCTTTGAGGCACAAAGTGTCACAGTTAGATATTCAAAATAGAAAGAAACTGTACAGCAGGAATGGGACCCCTCTCCCCATCAACTCCCCCACTTACCCAGCAGTGTCCTCTATTTGGGAACTTGAAATGTGGTAACCTTAGACAGGGAGATTTCCCAGTGCACTCAGTACTGGCCTCACACTGCTTCTTGGAGTCATCAGGAGTGTGGCGGGAGGTGGGGAAGGGTGAGGCCAATGCTAGGCACTCTGGGAAATCCCCCGTGGAGAGCATAGAGGAGGGGCTTCCTTTTGCATTCCAGCTTTTAATACAAATTGCTGAGAATCTGGGTCTTGATCCAGAGTGCCCCAGCATCTGGGGTATTAGGCTCGGGGTGACGGGCCGGGAGAGCCCTGCTCACATACAGTGCCCAAACTCGGCGCTGGATCACTGAGATATACACTGCACTGTGTGCACTAGCTGCAGCAGGATATCAGTTAGCGGGATGCTTCTTTTCAGGGATCTACCCCCAGCCCTCACCAGGCCCTGGGGACTGGCCTTTGTGGAACTCTGTTTAGGTCAAAGCTGAGAGGGACGCTGGCCTTGTCATTAGGGGACTGGGCTGGGACATGGCAGCCCTGGGGGCGGTGCCCAACTCTGCCACAGATGTTCTGTGTGACTTCTGGTAATTCACGTGGCCTTTCCAGGCCCCAGTTTCCCAGCTGCAAAGTTTCTGGCGAGACTATGAGCTCTTTGGGGAAAGAGAAGGGGAAGTGGTCAGTGGTATGCGGGGGAGAGCCTGAGTTTGAAAGAGATTTTCTGTCAGAAGTGCAGAATGAGGGGTATTTCTAAGTGCTGAAGACTGGGATGTCGTTGCCCGCAGTAACACCGTCCCGGCTGCTCAGTGCTTTGGTGCTAACAGCAGCTAAAGCAGCCTGCTCATTCAGCAGACCTCAATGCTACGCATAAAGAATGAGCAGCAGCTCAGTTCGGTGACAAAGGCTGCTGACCAGGTTTATTGCCATCAAGGCACAGCCATAGCACCCTCGGGTATGTGGCAGCTGCTTGTTACCTCCCCTTGTTCAGATATCTTGGACAAAACCTCCCTATTCAGTATTCTGTCAAACCATCTGATCTTGTTCTAGACTGGGGTGACTCTGTACTAGCTGGAATGCATTTACATAAATATCTAGTGCCTAGGGCACTAGCAACAGCTTTGCCAAGTTCATGTACTAGATGTTTATCTGCTTTAATACCTGGCCTGACTTTGGTTCACAGCTTCTGGTTCTGGCCTCAGATCTTGCACCAGGCCCCGTGCTCCAGGCTCTATCTCTCTACTACATCCCCTGCTCTTTGTCTTTTTATGGGGAGGATATTTACCCCTTGTGATGGGTTGTCACCCCTGGGGTGCAGTCTGGGAGCCATGGGAACTGCTGTGCCCCTCTACTCACCCAGCTTTGCTGGCCCTTTTCTCACACTGTTTTGCTGGTAACACACAGCCAGCCTCTCCAGGCCCTGTTATCATCCAGCACTACAACAGCTGGTGCCACACACCCGAGTTACCTGAGTCCAGGGGCTCGGGCCCTCAGGCCGCGCAGAGCACGAACCGTCCAGGGGCTCGGGCCCTCAGGCCGGGCAGAGCACGAACAGTCTGATGTCTTAGCTCTGGCAGATGGCAGACAAACCCAGGCCTCTTGGCCTAAAGTGGGGAGGCTGCCACCCCAGGAGTGGGGTTTGCAGCAGGGCGAAGGGAGACCCAGGTCCAGCCTACTCCACTGGATGCCAGTCTAGTGTCCTAACAGTGGTGGAGTGTTCTGCCACTGGGTCAGCAGGGATCCACCTGAAACACACTGACCTGGGCACAAGTACACCACACCAAACTACTGTCTGGTGTCCCTGGGCTACTTCCTACACTCCCCTCGCCATGTACAGTTGTTCTCCGTCTCCCCAAGTGTCATCAGAGGTCACCAGTGTGGTGCTCTGCTCTGTCCAATGTTGATAACAGACGGCTGCATGTGTGTGTTTCCGCTGTGTGCTGGCCTAGCTCTGCGCAGATAGCTGGCACAGCAGACCCCGAGAGAAACCCCAATGACCACAGACTTCGATAAGGTATGAAGGCACCCAGCCAGGTTTATTGCCAAATGAAACATAGTCTAGCTCCCTGGATCAGATGTCTACAGTTCTGCTAGTACATATGTGCTCCCTGACAATGGACCAGCTCAGTCAGTGGTGAGACTTACCACTGCCCCGTAGGCCAAACAAAGATAACCCCTCAGAGGTCCATTTTTATACACAGATACAAACAAGTTACTCCTCACTCCTGACGTATTGAGGTACAACCCCTCTACGTGTCACCTATTACCTTGTACATGTTGGTTTGAGCAATACAACTCTATCCATCATATTATCCTTTTAACCTTGTTTTTCGGATGGGTCAGCATGTTCCTGTTATCTGAGGGGGAATGTGCTTGTGCTGAAGTGTTCTGGTACCCTCCGGGAACGTGTTTACATCTCTTGTGCCCAGTACCTTTTAGGTATGTGTGTTTTTGCAGCATCAGCCCTCTTCATGCCAGATTCTGTTAGCAGGGCCTACCTCTTGCTCACAGCTTAACTTTATTTTATATCAGCAAAGTCTTGACCATGACTTTAGCTCAGGCCTCATACCAGGCCTCTGATACAAGGACTTATGTTTCAGAACCTCATCTTACTACTCACTTGCTGGCAAGCATACTGTGAGAGACTGTATCAAAAGTTTGGCTAAAGTCAAGATATATCACATCCCCTACTTTCCCCATAACCACAGAGCCAGTTATCTCATCATAGAAAGCATTTGGGTTAGTCAGGCATGACTTGCCCTTGGTGAATCCATGTTGACAATTCCTGATAACCTTTCTCTCCTCCGAGTGCTTCAAAATGGATTCCTTGAGGACCTGCTCCATGATTTTGCCAGGGACTGAAGTGAGGCTGACCAGTCTGTAGTTTCCCAGGTTCTCTTTCTTCCCTTTTTAAAATATGGGCATTATATTTGCCTTTTTCCAATCATCTGGGACCTCCCCCGATTGCCACAAATTTTCAAAGATAAAGGCCAATGGCTGTGCAATCACATCAGCCAACTCCCTCAGCACCCTTGGATGCATTAGATCTGGACCCATGGACTTGTGCATGTCCAGCTTTTCTAAATAGTCCTTAACCTGTTTTTTCACCGAGGACTGCTCACCTCCTTCCTATACTGGGTTGCCCAGAGCAGCAGTCTGGGAGCTGACCTTGTCCGTGAAGACTGAGGCAAAAAAAGCATTGAGTACTTCAGCTTTTTCCACATCATCTGTCACTTGGTTACCTTCCCCTTTCAGTAAGGGTCCAACAGTTTCCCTGACCACCTTCTTGTTGCTAACATACCTGCAGAAACTCTTCTTGTTACCCTTCACATCCCTTGCTAGTAGCAAGTCCAATCATGCCTTGGCCTTCCTGATTACACCCCTGCATATGAATACAACATTTTTATACTCCTCCCTAGTCATCTGCCCAAATTTCCCCTTTTCGTAAGCTTCCTTTCTGAGTTTAAACTCACTGAAGATTTCAAGTTTAAGCCAAGCTGGTCGCCTGCCATATTTGCTATTCTTTTTCCACATCAGGATGGTTTGTTCCTGCTATCTCAATAAGACTTCTTTAAAATACAGTCTCCTGGACTCCTTTCCCCCTCATATTAGCCTCCCAGGGGATCCTACCCTTCAGTTCCCTGAAGGAGTGAAAGTCTGCCTTTCTGAAATTCAAGGTCCCTATTTTGCTACTCTCCCTTCTTCCTTTCATCAGGATCCTGAAATCAACCATCTCCTGGTCACTGCTGCTTAGATTACCACCCACTTCGAGTTCCCCTACCAGTTCTTCCCTGTTTGTAAGCAGCAGGTCAAGAGGAGCACGGCACCTAGTTGGTTCATCCAGCACTCGTACCAGAAGTTGTCCCCAACACTCTCCAAAAACGTCCTGAATTTACTTTGCTGAGTAATATACATTTTTAAACAACAGTTAAGCCTGGTCCAGCTAGCGGTTTCTATAATGTCTCTGTAGATGACTGCGTACTCAATTGTCCATATATTGTACACTGAAATTGGTTAACCAGTCTGCTACGCCTGATGCCTGGGCATTTCTTCATTGTATACTGACATCTTCTGGTGTCTGTGGTCTGTGGGATGCACCCTTAACAGCTTACGGTTAACATCATAAAGTTTTTTCTTGTTTGCTTTACATTTCTCTTGTTTTCAATAACCCACATTTGATATAAAGATTAATTTAGCTTGTTTACACTATAATAGGAACAAAGTCCTCTATAATGCAAGCTATGCTTTTGTTCCGATTTTTCCCAATTATTAGCTTTTTAGAGTTAATTTGCTTGCCATACCAATTCAACTTTTGTTAACTGTTTGGAAGCATGCTTTAACAACCACTACTTCCATTTAATATAACATAAAAGAAAAAAAGTATAAAAATTAAACCAAAATGAATTTTAAATGCAGGTGTATGCACATACTTTGAGCATATTAAACTTTCATGACATTTGGTTTTGATTGGGAGACAAAACCCGTTGAAACTGTTTGGTTTGCAGCATAACCAGACATAGTATATATTGTTCTATTTTTAAACATTTTTCTATAACATTTTATAACTATATTTGAAATGTTTAATAAGGGCTCAAACAAGTTTATAAAAACCATAAAAAGAAGCTGACATTTTGTTACTATTAACTTTGGATTAATATTAAGGTTTTCCCCTTACATTCTTTCCTTTTGTGACACATGGCTAGAAAGGGTTAAACGGCTGGCAGGCTGAATGACCCAAAGCCCACCTTTAAAGTCATGTTAGAACAGTATGCGAACGATAAGTAGGGCCATTCAAGCTAAATAGGAGAGAACTTTGAAATGTAAACCTAGATTGTTAGAAGTAATACTAATTGTGTGTATCTTAGATGCTACCCCTAAACAGTTGCTGTCTGTCACTGATTGATTCAGCGATCAAAAGGGAATATTAACATTTGGATGAATCTTGGGTAAAATAATGTCATCATCTATATGTATCTTTGAAGTTTGCAATAGACTGCCTAATGGATAAATTGCCCTATATTAACTTGTGTAACTAATTACTGATGGTGTTTAGAAAGCAAAAGGTTACATCAAAAGTCTATTGTTTAACCAGGACTGTGTGGTCAAGTGGATGCTAGGACACTGTATAAAAAAACCCTTGGGTCTTGATCCTGTTCATCTCAGATCTGCTTAGGCTTCATTGAGGGAAGTTTGAGTCACACGACTGAGGTCCCAGTTATGCTGGTCCGCCCTGAATATGTGGATGTTGGACTATAACCTATGAACTATTTCTGAAAGAAGTCTTTGCAGCTACAAAGCTTACCATCTCTCCTATGAATCTGAACCTCAGTGAATTGAACTCATGTCTGTATGTATATTGATCTTTTAACCATACTCTCTATCTTTTGTTTTTTAATAAATTTTAGTTTAGTTAATAAGAATTGGCAGTAGTATGTATTTGGGGAAGATCTGAAACATTCATTAACCTGGGAGGCAATGTGTCTGATCCTTTGGGATTAATAGAACCTTTTCTTTTATATGATGAAATAAGATTTACAGAAATTTTCATCATATTTGTCATGGGTACCTGGATGGAGGCCTGAGGCTGGATCACTTTAAGGGAACTGTGTTGTTTGGACTTCTGAGTAGCCAATAAGGTAATAAAGAAGCTTTTTTATGCTGGCTTGGTAAATCTAAGTATTGGAATATCCATGAGCTTTGTGGGGATTGGCTGCCCCATTCTTTGCAGTTCACCCTAATTGAGTGACCATACCTGGCTCCCCACTAGGACCAGGGTCACATCTTTCAAGAAAAAATCTGTAATTAATAAAAGAGAATTCTTTTTGTTTGCAAGAGCGTTATTTCTTGAGGCTATATATCTCCATATCTATCTTTATCTCTATATCTATATGTCTTTTTGAGCTTTGTAAAAAAAGTAGTTAGTATTATGATTGTTATACCCCAAGCATAAGATTAAAAAACTGTGGTGTCACTTATATTAAAAAAAAAAAAAAGAAATACAATGGATTTTTGCTCCAACAAAACTGAAACCAAAAAAATAGTCACATGACACATACAACATAGGACAACATACAAAACAAAACACAATTATTTTAAAAAATACTATTAAATGGAACAGAGAAACGTCCATATTTTAAATATTAGTCAGTGGTTAGGATTAGAAACAGCGTTAACATTTCTGTTACTTGGCATGTAATAACTATAACTTTTAAAACAAAGAGAGAGCAGAAGTAGGAGGTGTGGGGGGAAGAGCAGCCTAGGAAGAGAGGAAGACCTGAGCTGAGAGAAGTTAATTTACTCTGTCACGTTTTACCTTAAAGCACAGACAGCAGCAGCGAATTTAGCAAACTGAGAAAGGATACAAAGGAAAACTAAACCAGTAGGTAAAAATATTTGAGAAAGAAGGTTACATTATTAGCTCTAAGCGGAGGAGTGGGGCTCTGTGGGTAAAAGCAGTTGGGAACTTGTACCCCTGGTTTTTCTCCTGGCTTTGAGAGGAGAGGGGCAGTGTTTACCTCCTCTTGCAAAACTTGGATTTATTCCCACAGTGTCTGTTTCTTTTTCTAAGTTTTTTTGTTTGTTTCTGTTACTTGCCCTGCTAGTGTTGGGGTGTGTTGTCTTAACCATCCTGGCCACAGTTTGCAATATTGTCCATTTCTTACTGTTGTTATTTTTCAAGGCGACAGTCTCTGCCCTAGCCTTACAGATTCCAGGCCATGTTTCCACACTTTGTTTTTTAAACTCACGTGGACCATTTTCTTTCCATTACCCAGCATGTCTAAAACTTATTCAGACCTGTGGATTGAAGGGAGGGGAATAGAGGATTCCTTAGCTCATAGTTTTCTGTTATGTTAGGTCACAATCCCTGAAGAGGGCAATCTGTCACCTACTGGCTCAGTGGTCAGGGTCACCGGTGTTGCTAAGTGCTGAGGCTGGGATGTTGTTGCTTTGGTAATGCCGTTCAGGCTGCTCGGTGCTTTTTGCTAACAGCAGCTAAGGCAGCCGGCTCATTCAGCAGAGCTCGATGCTTCTCATAAAGAACGACCACAGGCACAGTTTGGTGACAAAGGCAGCTGGCCAGGTTTATTGCCCTCAAGGCACAGTCATAGTGCCCTGGCTCCGTGGTTACAGATACACTAACACATGAGTGCCCAGTGGCAAGGAGCTGCTCAGTCAGCAGCGGGAGTCTCTGCTGTCCCCTCGGCCACACAGGGGGTTAAGCCAAAGTACCCCGACATTTATAGACTGAGACAAACAACAGGGATAAACAACTAATGTTCTACCTGACGTGTTCCATGACATCCGTTTGTTACCGCCCCTGGTTCCTGATATCTTGGACAAAACCTCCCTATTCAGTATTCTGTCGAACCATCTTATCTTGTACTAGACTGGAGTGTATCTGTATTAGCTGCAATATATTTACATAAATATCTAGTGCCTTGAATACTAGCAACAATTCTGCCAAGTTCTTGTACTGGCTGTTTTAAAACATGGCCTCACTGGTTCACAGCCTCAGGTCTTGCACCAGGACCAGTGCACCAGGCTCTCTCTCTATTACAAGGGAAGGGGAGCTCAGAGGTAGCTTGGGACCCCCCCTTTGGGACTCAGACCCCCGTGCTGGCTCTGTGCCCCTCAGTTCTGACGGGAAGGGAGAAGGGAGTGAATTATAACACAATCACTTTCTGCAAGTTTCTGCTAGGACCAAACAGGTGTTCAGAGAGCAGCACTCAGTTCCCACAGTGGCAGTTCTGCGTTGGCCCCCGGGAAATCCCTTGATTTGCATAGTGACAAATCCGAGTCACCCAGCCGTGTAATGGCCTGAACAGCACCCAGCCCTGATTGCACAGGGGCCAGTGACTTGTCACCCTTGGCACTTAAGGTCTGTGGTGGCTGGTGATAGAGAGAGGGGTGTGCATGGAGGCAGACAGATACGTGCCTATAGAGACTGACTTTGGGTGGGCTCCAGTCTCTTTGGGGACATGGATTTCAACCCCCTCAGCTGCCTAGGTAGGGAGTGTGGCCTAGCAACTAGGCCCTAGACTGGGACTCAGGCACTGGGGGTTCAGTCCCAGCTCTGCCACTGCTCTGCTGGGTGACCCTGGGCAGGCTGCTTCCCTCTCTGTGCCTCAGCTGGCCCATCTGTAAAAGGGGGGTAATGCTTTGGGATCTAGCAAGGAGACACCCTCTGACCAAATGGGGGGCTACTGGAAAGAAATGTGGCCAAGCTGCATTTTCAATGTAATATTTTTAGCACCATTTGCCTCTTTGTTTTGACCAGCCTCCCGTGTTTGCTCCTCACTTGAACTAGCATGGCCAAGTGCTGCTCGCTCCTCTGGGGGTGAATCAGGAGCCAGTCCCAGGAGCAAACCCAGCAAAAGTGAGATCGGGTTCAGGCCTGTAATGGGCTGGCTGGGAACCCAGCATTGTTACTGGCATTATAAACGGGGCAAATGAGCTGGGCAAGCCGGGAGTGTCGGTTGGGGGGTGGGTGGGTTAGGGAGCCAGGGGGATGCAGATCCTCTAGGGTCATGTGTAGGGTCAGCAGCTGAACGCTGGCAATGTGCAGAAACACCAGAGAGAGACAAGAACCCTAGGCCAGATCCACAGCTGGTGTAAATCACTCCATTGATTTCACCAGAGCAATGACAATTTACACACACTGGGGTCTGGTCCTCTGTGTCTCGCCTGGTATATACAAGAGCCAGGACGAGGCTGAACCAAGATCCCCTGCCTGTGCCTGGGGGTGGCTCCATACGGGGGTCAAAGATCTCTTGGCCCCAGGAGAGGCGATGGGTAACACCCCATCCCCAGGGCTGCAGCAGCCTCATCCCAGGCTGGCTGTGAGTGAGTGCTGAGCTCCTGTCAGCTGGCTCCAGTCCCTGGGCTGGGCATAGGGTGACAGGATACTAAGTGTGAAAAATTGGGATGGGGTTGGGGGGTAATAAGTGCCTATATAGGGGGTGGGGGGTAATAGGTGCCCATATAAGCAAAGCCCCAAATATCAGGACTGTCCCTATAAAATCAGGACATCCGGTCACCCTAGTTGAGTGGAGCAGCCCTTTTGTGAAAGGGAAAGCTACTTACTTCCTCTTTCGCTAGAAGAGACGTTATGCAAAGGGGAGCATGTTTTGCTGCGGTACGTCAGCAGGCCCCTTTCACAGCATCCAGGATGCCGGGGAGGGCAGTGCTGCTTGTGCTGGGTGAGTAGGGACTGGGGGGCTAGGTGCTGGGGGAGCCACGGGAGTGGGCAGGAGGGTTGGGTGATTGTACTGCAGTCCCAAGGTGCTGACAGCCCATGCAAACTGTAGGGGGGACCACCTGTCCCAGAGGAGTTTAGTGAGATTCAGAGGGATCCCCCCCTGCAGGGACAGAGAGGAGGTCTCAGTGGCCCATTCAGTCTCTGGCCAATCTGCAGACAGCCCCAAGGGGGCAATTAGTGCCAAGGAAAGGGCCATTTTAGCTGTGGGCATGAGGTGGCAGCGAGATCTGGTGACAGCCAGGGAAGACATTTCACTGTCCGAGAGCAGGTGAGACATCAGCCCCATTCACTGAGCTGCAGAGCTGGGGACACCAGGGGAGCAGCATGTGTCCTGCCCAGCTCAGCGTGGGGTCCCCTGGGTTCGCTGGCTTCCCAGATCTTCACACTCCGGGGAATGAAGAGAGCTGGGCTCTGGTCTCAGGAGGGATCCAACATGGTCCTACAGAGGGACATGCTATGGCCAATGTCATTGGGGCAGCGGGGCCAGGCACAGAGGGTTGGGCAGGTGAGCTGCTAGGGTAGCTGGGATGTGATGCCAGCAGGTGTCTCGTGTGACAAACCAGGCGCAGGCCTGGCAGCACTCCGAGTCCATGGGCTCACCCTGATCCCATCCCAGCCAGGTTCTGGTCTGTGCTTAGTCCTGACGGTGCAGCCCTAGGCGTCTGGACACCTGGGCTCTCTCCCAGCTCTGCCCCAGACTCCACGGGAGGCTTTGGAGGAGCCCCTGGCCCGTGTGTGCTCCATGTCCCCATGTGCAGGGGAGGTGAGGGTGTCATAAACAGATAGCTAAGGGTTAATGTCTCTTTCACTTGGAAAGGGTTAACAAACAACACCTGACCAGAGGACCAATCAGGAGACAAGATACGTTCAACTCTGGGTGGAGGGAAGTTTGGGTGTGGGTCCTTTGTTCTGTGTGTGTGTGCTCTCTAGGCTCTGAGGGTCACCACACCTCTCTACAGGCTCTCTAATCTTCTGTTTCCAATCTGTAAGTACAAAGGTAGAAAGACAGGATAATCCTTTTATTTGTTTTTTTTCTTTATGTGCAAATGTGTAGTTTGCTGGAAATATTGTAAATTGTATTTTTTCTGGATAAGGCTGTTTATCCATTGTTTTATAAGCTAACCGACCCTGCAAAATGTCATCTTGATTACAGAGACCATTTTTAAGGTTTTCCCTTCTTTATTAAAGTTTTCCTTTTTTTTAGAATCTAATTGATCTTTGAATATCTTGTGTAAGGAACTAGGAATTTGGTGGGGAGAAGAAAAGACAGGGGTGAGGGAAAACTTGCTCTCCGTGTTTATCTCTCTTAGTGTCCCAGGGTGGGAAGAATCTGGGAGGGAGAGAGAGGGGGAAGGAAAAACCTGCCTGGTGTGTTTATCTCTCTCTCCGGATACCCAGGAATGTTGCATGCAGATAGACTGCTGAGGCAAACAACAGTGGTAGTCCGTGCCCGGCGTGCTTAGCGCAAAACACACCGAGATGGAGAAGCAAAACACAAGTTTATTTGGGGTCCCAAAGCGGACGCTGGGAGACTTAGTACGCTCAGATCCAGCCCAGTTACAAACAAGCAGTCTGTTCCTTTCTATCCATGAAACTTTTCTCACTGCAAGCCAACCCGCCGTTTCCCTCCTCTTCTTCGTCGGACTGCCAGCATTCTTTTCTCACACACTTCTTTCTCTGTCTTCCCCCCTCCCTCTCCCCTTGTAGGTTACATTGAACAGTTAATTAAAGCTGGCGTGAATTACGACCTTGTCTTTGTAACCATTATCTCCTCTCCCTTGACCAAAAGTATGCAGGCTTCATTATTTTTGCTCCATACCATTTGAGCGCCTTCAACTGATAAGGGCTGTGCACCTGCCTTTCCCCTCTGCCAGCCTCTGAGGTCGATTAGAGTTTAAACTGAAGGACTCTTGTTCACTAGAGGCCTGAAACAGGGAGACCTTATATCCTTATTGCCTTTTACCTTCTAAGTTACTTAGGATTATCCTTAGTGACACCCACACAATCCCTCCTTGAGAATACTCAACAAACTTTTGGCTGAGTGTTCTCACATTTTAAGAACAACATGCGATTAGCTTCAGGGAGCTGGACGGCTTTACAGCAAGCAAGCAAGAAAAGAGAACAATACACACACCCACCAGTGAGTAGGAGGCGAACAATGCCTCCCCCTAGTTTCCCAGGTTGGGTAACCAGCTCCAGAGGGAATCAGAAAATAGTGGGTTCCCTTTCCTGGCCTTCACTGTCAAAAGCCTGTTTGGCCAACAGGATGTGTTTGTTAATGTCCTGTGTATTTTCTGGGACATAAGTACAGCATTTACTTCCAATAAGGGTTAATGCCCTGGGAAGCCACCCAGGAAGTGTCCACGTATGTCTCCATGATCCACAAGATCGGATGTATTCCTGATGCGTCTGTAAGGCAGTGGGCCAAGTCCTGTACTTAAGATCACTCTGAATGGCCATCAGCTGGTCACTCAGGAAATCCTGAATTCCTACACATACTAGATCCCACTTGCCAAATGCCTTCCCAGCCTCAGTATATTCATACCATCTTTCCTAGTATAGTTACTATATTACCATCTGTTATTTAAGTATTCTCAGGTACTTTCAAAAAGGCATCAACATTAATAGCATAGGAAAGGGGTTACATTATTAGTCACTCTCCATGACACAGGGCAGCCTGTAGAATAAACCCCAAAAACAATTAATATCACATTTCCAAGCATGGGTCCCACAAATGTCCTCTCGCCAGTGTATAATTCTTTGTTTCTTCACCAGGGTCAGTTCTTAATGTTCTTTCTTTGTCAGGAATTCCTGGACTTTGGCAATTTCAGTGGATGAGTGTTCTTCTTCTTTCCAAAACAGTCGTGTGCAGCATCCCCAGGGGAGAGGTACTAGCACATCACCCTGTAATGGTTTTGCTTTTTCTAGAAAAATCAAAGCACAGTGACCCGTCAAAGGACAAGGGAGAGGTTACTAGTACTTCACTTGTACTTTTCCCTGCGTCCAGAAGGCACAGAAGGGAAATAGGCTGTCATCAGCAGGAGAATTTTCCCGAGGTGGAGGGGTCTTTTTGCAGTGAGAATCTTGGGTCCAAGCAGTCAGTCTTTGGCACTTCACAGCGGTGTTGGTAGTCAGCAGGACTTGGGCCTTTCAGCATGGAGTCAAAGCAGTCTTTCGCTGGTGGACCTTTACGATCAATCCAGTTTTCTGTTCCAAGGAGTGGCAGGGCTCCAGTCTCTTCGGGTAGCACTTCCTTACCTGTGAGAAAAGAAACCTAACACTTTCATTAGTGCCTGGCAGTGTTTTGCAGATCTCATAGCTGCGTGGGCAATTCAAGCCCTCCTTCCTTTCTTGGTTGTCAGCCAAGTCTTGACTGTGAGCCAGTGTCTTATGTATAGCCTGAGCCTGCCAGTTAATTTTCCTTTTTTTCCAGTTAACTTATTTTGTTCTTTGTCTTTTTTTTTTTCCTTCTTGACTTCTTTTAACCTGTAAATGGAACTTTCACTCTTCACTTATACATTTTTTTCCGCAAATGAACATATAAACATTGTCATTATACAGTACATTAGTCTTATTATTCAATATATATATATCACACATACCCTTTTACTAAAATAACCTTATACAGAACTTGGAGCAAGAAGCTAGAAGAAGCACACCCACATTTGAGGAGTTCATTCAATTCACTCTCCAGTCCAATAGCTTTCCACCATCCCCAGCCCTCTGGCTAGAAATCTGAGGTAGCCAGAAGGATCTTCATGTACAATATGGGGAGTGGTTAACTTTTCATGTCTTGGCTTTCAAAGGACTGTTGGTATGCAAATTTTAACAACAATTTTTGCAATTATTTGGCCAATGAAGTTTTTTTCTTACTTAAGGAAATGTATTAGACTTTTAGTATATCACATTCCCCTGATTTATCCAAACCTTTGTATTCCAAGTTGAACAAGACAAGTATCTGCATTTTCATTTAACCTTTTGTTTGATTTTAAACTAGACTATTTTATAAAAATATTAACACAACAATTCTGGCCACAAGACAAACACCACAAGACAGAACATAGAACACAAAACATAATTTCTATTGTGCCAGTAAAGCATGGTACATTGAATGCTGTTCAACTGGCATCAGTTTCTTTGATTATCTGAAAGACAAAAAACAGAGGTCTGCCCCTTCTAGGCGCAACAATCATCGCTTGAAAGATACAAATACCCTTGTGACTTCAGGCAAAACAGAGGAATTACCCCATATTTTCTTGTAATTTATTTACAACATTTCAAAGACACCAAGAATTTCCTCTTTAGCATTTTTACAAGACTCAGCTCCGGTTCCCTCCAGCAGCTACAGTTAACTTCTCATCACTCCCTTAAATCACTTGCTTGTCTCCCAACAGCTACTTCTGGTCAACTCAAATCACCATTCCAAGTAAATCCTGGGTATTTGAAATCCCCTGCTTACACTTACTGACTCCTTCCTTTCCACTACATCCGCTAAAGTTTTCCAATCTGTTTTCCAATCTCTCTGTCTGTTGCCTGCCTGTCTGGGCCCGATCCTGCTTTTGAATCCTTGCACTCCGCCAGACAGGGGGAAGAACAGGAGCCACAGTGGGGATTTTTCAAGAGTCTTCCATACAAAACAGTTCAGCAAGCTACCTGTTCTCTGACAAACAGGAGTAGTTGAAGGATTGTGTTAGAATTAAGTGATCCTTCGGTGGCCACCCTTTTCTGGTCCTCTAGTTGATAATAGAGGCCAGTCTACTGTGCAGAATTCTTTTTAGTTTGCTTTTAGTTAGTGGATCTGATCCAAACACTTCCCAATTTACTAGAATGCATTCTAAGGGTGTACACCATACCTAGCACCCCATACCATGCCCTTGACCCATTATATGATGCTCTATCGTCTCAATGGGAATTAACAATGACTGGGTCCCCAGCCTCGGGCCTAAGTCCACACCACTCTGGACTGTTCTACTCTTATCCAAGGGACCGGTTCTGCAACCCGTCAGCCCTATATCCAAGGACCAGTGTCTGCACCGTCGCGCCGGCAGCTGCTTCTGCCACTGTCGCCGAGCTGCGCTTGCACCATTGTGCCTCCGGGGTCGACCAAACCACGTCTCCACCGAGGCCCCTGATGAAATCACGGGTGCGCACTGGAGCGTCGGTCGTGCGGCGCGTCCGTTGGCGCCAAGAGGGGTTCGGGCAGCAGATTTTAGCCTCAAGCTTTGCCCACCCAGGGAAGCCAAAACTGTTGGTGCAGATAGGACTGCTGAGGCAACACGTGGCTAGTCCGTGCCCGGCGTCTTAGCGCCATAAACAACACCGAGATGGAGAGCAAAACAACAAGTTTATTTGAGATGCCAAAGCGGAGCTGGGAGACTTCGTACGCCTCAGATCCAAGCCCAGTTAAAAACACAGCAGTCTGTGTCCTTCTATTCCATGAGAACTTTTCTCGCTGACTAGCAAGCCCCCGTTTCCCTCCTCTTCTGTCCGGACTGCCCAGCATTCTTTTCCACACCATTCTTCTCTGTTTCTCCCCCCTCTCCCCCTTGTAGAGTTACATTGAACAGTTAATTAAGCTGGCGTGAATTACGACCTTGTCTTTGTAAACCATTATCTCCTCTCCCTTGACCAAAAGTATGCAGGCTTCATTATTTTTGCTCCATACCAGTTTGAGCAGCCTTAACAACTGATAAGGGCTGTGCATCTGGCCTTTCCCTCTGCCAGCCTCTGAGGTCGATTAGAGTTTAAACATGAAGGACTCTGTTCACTAGAGGCCTGAAACAGGGAGACCTTATATTCTTATTGCCTTTTACCTTCTAAGTTACTTAGGATTATCCTTAGTGCACCAACAGGAAGGGGGAAAGAGAGAGGAGAAGGGAGGAGAAATCTGATTTCTCTGTGTGTGTTTCATGGAGTTTGAAGCACAGTGATCTTCTAGAGAACCCAGGGAGGGAAGCCTAGGAGTGGTATAGTGAGGGAAGAGTTTACTTTTCCTGTATTAAGATCCAGGGGATCTGGGTCTTGGGGTCCCAGGGAAGGTTTGGGGGACCAGAGTGTATCAGGCACTGGAATCCTGGTTGGTGGCAGCGTTACAGGTTCTAGCTGGTATTAAGCTTAGAGGATTCATGCTGGTATCCAGATTTTGGACGCTAAGGTCCAGATTTGGGAATTATACCATATGACTGAGGGCTTGACCACCTGGGGAGCGGGCCCCCTCCCTAAACTGTGACGCAAGAAGGGACCTTTGTGCAGGGGCAGTTCTAGGTATTTTGCCGCCCCAAGCACGGCAGGCAGGCTGCCTTCAGCAGCTTGCCTGAGGGAGGTCCCTGGTCCCACGGATTTGGCGGCATGCCTGCGGGAGGTCTGCCGAAGCCATGGGACCAGCAGACCCTCCGCAGGTGCGCCGCCGAAGGCAACCTGCCTGCCGCCCTCACCGCGACTGGCAGAGCGCCCCCCATGGCTTGCCACCCCAGGCACGCGCTTGGTGTGCTGGTGCCTGGAGCTGCCCCTGCCTCTGTGATCCCTGTGTCTGAGCGGCTGCTCAATACAGGCCAGAGGGCTTCCTGTAACAGCCCCCGCGCTGGTGTTGGGGGAAACAGGCTCTGTACTCAGCCTCACTCCTTCTCGTTTCTTTTGCAGCCCTTGGCCTAGCTGGTGAGTCCTACTCGTCTCTGATTATTCCTGCCCCAACCCCTAACGTCCAGGTACCGGGGGTGCTGCCCCTGCTCTCTAATACTAGATAGTACCTGGGTACGGGGAACTGCTCTGACATTACCCCACTACTTCCTACCACGAGACAGTACCTGGGTATGGGGGGCTGCTGTGACATTACCCCACTGCCCCCTACCACCAGACAGTACCTGGGTACGGGGGGCTGCTGGGACATTACCTCACTGCCCCCTCACTGCCCCCTAGTACTAGACAATACCTTGGTACCAAGGGGACACCATTGGGCATAGGCGGCAGGTTTGTATAATTTTTGGTGGTGCCCAAAATGATGGTGTCCACCTGCTCCCGCCCTGTAAGCCAATATAAAATGAAGCTACAACACATCAGCACCACAAGATTACAAGGGTCAATTAAAAGTGGAAAGTCAGAAGGAGCACTTGCCTGCTTCAATATACGGTATTATATTTTGTTGCACCTGTTGTGACAAAGTGGGAATGTTCTTAATGTTTTCTCTGAATACTGTGTGGGTGCCTCAGTTTCCCCTGCAAGGTGCCAACTGAAGATGTTGGGGACAAAGACATCAGGTGGCCTCCTTGTCCAGAAGAGACACAAAGGCCAGAGGAGGGAGTGTCAGTTTTGAGCTGGCTGGGGAAATGGGGAGAGGCCCAGAACTTGGGTCTAGGCTCCCCAGCCTCTAAAATGGACCTGACTGACAGGTCCTGTTTTCTGTACCTACAAGCTCTGTTTTAGACTGTGTTCTTGTTGTCCAATAAACCTTCTGTTTTACTGGCTGGCTGAGAGTCACGTCTGATTGCAGAGTTGGGCTGCAGGGACCTCTGGTTGCCCCAGAATCTGGCTGGGCAGACTCACTGCGGAAAGCGCACAGTGTGGAAGGGCAAGCTGAATGCTCTGAGGTCAGACCCAGGAAGGTGTAAGCTTCTTGCCCTGGAGACAGTCTGCTCAGAGAGAGGAGGCTCCCACAGAGTCCTGACTGGCTTTGTATGGAGTAGTTCCAAAGCATCCCAGCATCCCCTTCCACACCATGTGCTTCCCAGAAGTCCGCAGGGCACTGACACTCCCTCCTCTGGCCTTTGTCTCTTTTCCAGGCATTAGGAGGCCACCTGATCTCTTTGCTCTCCAACACCTTCAGTTGGCACCTTGCAGGAGAGCGGCCCAGGCCATCAGTTGCCCGGAGACAGGATTTCGGCCCTTCTCTGTGCAGACGGCATCACACTGGCTCTCTAGGGCTCTACAACAATCACACCCCCTTATCCCATCATCTAGATCCTTGAGAAATGCATAGGGAAACTGAGGCACACACACAGTATTCAGAGAAAACATTAAGAACATTCCCACTTCGTAACATCTGTATACGACTAGTTACATACTTTAAAGGGTGTAAAATAATCAAGTATTGTGCTAAACACGATACTCCAAGCTGACCACCAAATTTAAGTTGCACTTTTTTCCCCTCAGGTGAGGGCTCTGGGGTGGGGCTGGGGATGAGGGGTTCACAGTGCAGGAGGGTGCTCAGGGTTGGGGTGCTGGGGGCGCAGGCTCTGCGGCTGGGGCAGGGCTGGGGATAAGGAACTTGGGTGCAGACAGGCTGCCCCAGGCTAGGGCCAGAGAGGACTCCCCCACCCCCCAATGGCAGCAGCAAGCCAGGGGAGGGACCCCTCCGCTTCCCCCTCAGCAACACACTAGCTCTGCACCACGGTCACTGCACATGCTTCTAGGGCCTCTCTCAGGTCCAGAAAGCCAACTTGCCTCCCTATGGTGGGTACCGGGGTGGGTGGGGGGATTTGCCATCATATGTGGCCTCCCCTGCTGCTGCCCCTCACCATAGTCTCACTGGGGATGGGGCTGCCCCTTGCCCAGCGTGGGGCAGGAGTGGGACTGTAGGGTGGTGGCTGGCGGCGGGGAGTCACAAAATTCACCAAGCCCCAGCTGCTCAGATCTAGGAAGCCCCCTCCCCTATCTCCCCTGTGGTGAGTGGGTGCTGGGAGCGGGGGGGACTGCCATCACATGTGGCTTCCTTCCCCCTTGCTGCCCTCACCATAGCCTCACTGGCCAGCATTGGGCAGGAGTGGAGCTGCAGGGGGTGTGGATCACAGGGTCAAACCTCACCGAAGCCCCAGCAGCTGCTCAGGTGAGTGAGGTCCACTCCAGATGTCCATCTCCTGGCTGAAGTCCCCTTGGCATCTTCTCCAGGTGGGTGCGGGGGACAGGAGAGGGGCTCCAGCACGGTGCGTGCCGCCTCCCGCCTCCCCTCTCCCTCTCCCTGTCCCCCCTCAGGTGCTCCAACAGTCTGCTGGCTGCTGCTCTCTATAGCCTTAGGCAGAAGCAGCGGCAGGCAGCCGGCAGCACAAGCAAGGGAAAGAAGCACGGGCTGCTTTTTTTTCAGGCATAGAAGCTCTGAGGTGAGGGGGGGAGCAACTCTCCGGGGTGCAGGGAAGGGGCCTGTCCAGGCAGGGCCAGGGGAGAAACCCAGCTCCAAATATTGGTGGAGCGCAGCCCCAGGCCTTGAATATTCCTGGTGCTCGGGCACGATGAGCCCATATAACCTGCTGCCGCTGCCATTGGGACATTAGTCCATGACCCCCTAATGCTAAACAGGACTTGGATGTCATGGGGCGCTACTGTAACATCGCCCCCTCCCTAGTGATAAACAATACTCGATAACCAGGGGCACTGCCCAGGCAGTCAGGAGCCTAATCCCTTTGGCAATCCCAGCCTAGAGCGTAGCCCTGCGCAGTTCCCTGGGTCCGGCCTCCCATGCTGAGGGCATGGGGCTCATCTCCTCCCTTACGCTGAGGTCGGCTTTGCCCTGTTCTCTCCCTCCCTCTCCACTGGCCCTTCAGCAACTGCACAAAAGACCAGGCTGACCCTTGACCCTCCGTGGAGCACAGTGTTTAGGGGGGAGAGCGTTACTCTGACATGCAGCACATCTCACCCTTCTGGACGGAGATTCACATGGTATCGCAACCACAAGCCCTTCAGATCCACAGAAAAAAACAACCTCAGAATTAAATACACACAGGAGGAGGATGCAGGTAGATACCAGTGCAAGGCTTCTGACTCCGAGCGAAGCGACCCCGTTCAGCTGACCATTTCTGAAAGTGAGTAACATAAGAGCAGGTTGGAGCCATTCTGCTCTTCTCTGACCTGTGGGGCCCTGTGGAGCTGCTGCCCATTCTGCAGTGGGGCAAACCCAGCCTCCTGAAGCAGTGTGGAGGGAAATGCTGCCAGTTACCTGCCACAGCTTCACTCGGGCTCTGGCAGGGATCTAGCCTGCAGGTGAGGGGGCCACCTTTGTTGGATGGAAATTAGGGAAAACCACATGAAAAATAAGGGACAATTTAGGGAAACACCATTTCCCTTAGCAGAGCATGTTGTTCTCTAACATGCACATTTCTACTGCCCTCAGGAATAGTCCAATTGTTGTAAGCTTCAATTTAATATTGAATTAATAATTAGCTTCTAAGGATAGAACAAGAAGCAATGGGCTTAAACTGCAGCAAGGGAGGTTTAGGTTGGACATTAGGAAAAAGTTCCTAACTGTCAGGGTGGTTAAACACTGGAATAAACTGCCTAGGGACGTTGTGGAATCTCCATCTCTGGAGATATTTAAGAGTAGGTTAGATAAATGCCTGTCAGGAATGGTCTGGACAGTATTTGGTCCTGCCATGAGGGCAGGGGACTGGACTCGATGACCTCTTGAGGTCCCTTCCAGTCCTAGAATCTATGAATCAAAGAGTCCTTAAAATAAGGGATGGGTGGTCACCCTACCTGGAGGCCCCCTGGTTGCAGTAGAAAGGACTTGGGGCACCTGCACCTAGCTCACTGGAGCCAGAGCAGCAGTGCTCCTGTCCCTGCAGTCCTGGGAGGCTGCTCCTGGGGTGGGCTGTGGTGGGGGATCAGTCAATAGAATCTGGGTTTGCTCCTAAATTCCACGCTGCAGGCCAGCGGGCACAACTCCTCCCTCCCCTTTTGGGACCTGCCATCCCACCTCCTCTGATGCTGTTTTCCTCTCGCTCTCTCTCTCCAGAGCCCTGACCCTGTCTCCTGCCTGCACCCCTCTTGCTGTTCTCTGGCTCGCCTGCCCCAGGGCAAATTAATGTCTGACTTTCTCCTGGCTAGAAAGGATTTTCTTGTGGTTCACTTTTACCTGAGGCCTGGGGAATTTGTTGCCTAACTCTCCCTCTCCCTCCCCGCAAGGGGTGAGTGTGACTTGCAACCCACAGCCTGCAGAACTGAGTGCACTGAGATCCCTGGTGCTGTGATCTCCTGGAGCTGCTCTCGGCAGAGGTGGATTAAGGTCTCCTGGGGCCCTGGGCTGGAGCAAGTTGGGGGAGGAGCCCAGTGCCATAACCATGGCCCCGCCCCTTCTGCCTGCAGCCCTGCCCATGGCCCCATCCCATTCTGCCTCTTCCCCTATGGCCCTGCCCCCGTTCCACACCCAGCCCAGCTCTGTCCCTTCCCCTGAATCCGCCCCATTCCGCCCATAGCCCTGTCCCATTCCGCCGTTACCTCATGGCACCTCCCCCTGCTCGCTCCTTTCCACCCCTCCCCTCACCCCGCCCCCACAGCCCCGAGACTGGAGAAGTTCTGTGCCCAGGGGCCACGGTGGGCAGCAAGAGCTCCTCCAGCCCCATGGTCATAGTGGGAGAAGATTTTTCCGGGGGGGCCAAATTGGCTGGGGCCCCTGGGCATGGGTCCCGTTGGACCATGCTGTAACTCACCACTGGCCCTCGATGTCTCTCTTTCAGATTGGCTAATTCTCCAGGTCCCTTACTATGGTGTGTTCGAAGGGGACCCGCTGTGCCTGAGGTGCTACGGATGGAAAGGAGCAAAGGTGTCTGGGATAAGATATTACAGAGATGGAGTAGATGTTACACCATCCCATGTGAACTCAGAGCTGTCCATCAAACAAGCAAGGACACGTGACAGTGGCAAATATCACTGCACTGGATCAATGAGGACTACAGTCATGTTTACTGAAGTCAATTCTCCTCCGGCGTCTATTTCTGTCCAAGGTGAGGAATTTTTGTGAGTGAGGAGGCTGGGCAGAGACAAGACAGTCCCAGCTAGGGTGACCAGACAGCAAGTGTGAAAAATCAGGACAGCAGGAGGGGGGTAATATGCACCTATATAAGACAAACACCCAAATATAAGGACTGTCCCTATAAAATTGAGACATCTGGTCACCCTAGTCCCAGCACACAGGACATACTCAGAGTTGAGCCCTGGTGGGTCTTCTGTCAGTGGTGCAAGGCGTGACCTTGCACGTATGGTGTGTGCGAGGTCATGTGGTGCAGAGAACACAGTCACAATTGCTTGACCCTGGCACCTCTTTCTTCACACAATAAGCATCGGATATCCTACCCCGGCTTCCTTGGAGGGGAAGGCTTTGCCTTTACCTAGCTGCAATTAGGAGAGTCATTATTTGGCCTAGTGACTTTAGTCCTAAATCTGATCTCCCCTTGCTTTGACACTGGCCCTGTCTGCTACGGCTGACGTCTCCAGGGGTAAGTGAGGTCAGAATCAGGCCCTTTATCTCTAGCTGTAGAAACAGCAGTGTTACAGCTCAGCAGACAGGGACGGGCGTCAGCATAAAATGGATCCATTTTAGGAACGTGCCGAGGTGCCAGTTCGATTTTAAAGCTGAGATCTAACAGACTCGATTTGTCAATGTGATAAGAGCTGTAACCAGTATTGGAATGGAATCTAAATGGACAACCCCTTCTACAGAGCCCCATGAGCGGTTAGCGTATTCATTTTTATGCTAGGTTCTTTTCAGGTCAGCTTTTACCTGGGACAGTATTTCTCAGATCAAGTCACTTGGTTATTCTTAACCAATCAACAGTTTATTAATTCACTCAGGACCACACCGGTCTACCATTAACACGGCACCAGCCAAGTGTACACACAACCAGAGTTCTAGGCATGCACTGAACACACCAATAGAGTCATACACTAGTATTGAGGCTCAGCAGGTGCAGGACCACCCAGAGGATTCAGGGACCCCCCGCTGCCAAATTGCTGCTGAAGACCCACCCTGCGACCCGCTGCCAAAGTGCTGGAAGGACCCCCCGCCGCTGGTCTTCGTGGCACTTCGGCAGCGGATCCCGGAGCAGAAGGACCCCCTGCCTCCAAATTTCCAATGACAACCCGAAGCGGCAGAAGCTCCAGGGGCCAGGGCCCCACAACAGTTTTCCAGGGCCCCCAGAGCGAGTGAAGGACCCTGCTCCAGGGGCCCCAAAAACCTCTCATGGGGGCCTCTGTGGGGTCTGGGGCAAACTGCCCGTCTTCCCCCACCCCCTCTGGGCAGCCCTGGGCAGGTGTACCGAGGAAGAGTGCAGATCACCGAAATTTCTTATTTATTTACGTTCATCAGTTTTTTAGATCCTCTGATACATTTCTCATACATCCAGGATTTCTCCAGGGAGGAAGGATACGCTTGTCTCGAAGGCACTTTTAAGGCTCAGCGTGTGGGACCTTGTCATGGTACAAATCCCCACTCTGAACCTTAGCGTCCAAGAGATGGGGTACCAGCATGAATTCCTCTAAGCTTGATTACCAGCTTAGAACCTGTAGCACTGCCACCAACCAGGAATTCCAGTGCCTGGTACACTTTGGTCCCCCCAAAACCTTGCCAGGGGAACCCCAAGACCCAGACCCTCTGGATCTACACAAGGAAAGTAACCTCCCCGCACATTCCTCTCCCAGGCTTCCCCCCTGGGGTTACCCTGGAGATCACTGTGATTTCAAACTCTTGAATTACAAACAGAGGAGGACATTCAACGTGTTCTCCCTCCTTCTCATTCCCCCTCAGACGCTCCCTGAAGAGAGAAGTAATCTGCCATAGAGAGGGAATTAACGGCTCTCTCTTCCTTCCTCCTTCTCGCCCACCGAATTCCCTGGTGATCCAGACTCGCGTCCCTGGGGTCTCACAGACCAGCAATAAACCAATCAGGTTCCTTAACAAGAAACTTTAATTTAAAGAGAGAAAAAACAGTAAATAATTATCGTTTGTAAATTTAAGATGGATTAGGTACAGGGTTTTTTTTTAGCTATAGGTCACTTGGAAGACCTCCAGCCCAACTAGTTTCAAGTACAAATTAAATCTTCAGCAAACATACAAAAATCTGAACGCTCGTTCCAGCCAAATGCGACAGTTGCAAATAAGGAGAAACAAACATAAAGCCTAACTCCGCTTTATAAATTAAGTCTCTATCTAGTCTCACCTATTTCTTTGGATATAGAATCTCGTATCAGGGAGACTTGAGGACTGGTGCAGCATCTGGTCTGCTGAGCCCCAGAGTGAACCAACACCAAAACTAACTGCACACACAGAAACTGTCAGATTTGAAAGTATCCTGTCTCCTGATTGGTTCTCTGGTCAGGTGACAGCCAGGCTTACTGAACTTGTTAACCCTTTACAGTCAAAGAGATATAAAGTACTTCTGTGCTATTAACTTTTCTTATCTGTTTATGACAGCCCTGCTATTTAAATAGTTTGGGATGAAAGGGACAAGTTTAAAATACCGAAAGCAATTGCGTGACAGTATTGTTTTAACTTTTCTTAGGCCAGTTTGCCTGGGCTTACGTCAGAGACCCCTGCGTATGGCATTAGTTAGTGAGGGCTCATTAAAGAGCGCAGATTCAGCCAGCTAATCTGCAGTTTGTCATATTAAAGAATAGCAGGAGAAACACAGTCTTTGAAATGAAATCTCCCCACTTCTCCTGACCCCAGTGACCCTGGTGTAGGGGAGAGCCCTTTCCACACAGCTAGTCTGGGCATCGTGTCACACTTCTGGATTCAGCAGCTTGTTGGTAGGTTCTGTCAACTCTGCTTCATGCTGTGACCATAATGTGGGGGGAGGGGAGAGAGTCTTTTCTACGTGGGGGTTTAGTGTTGTAGCCTTGTTGGTCCCGGGATATTAGAGAGACAAGGAGTGGGGGTGGGGGGAGAGATAATTGCTTTTATTGGATCAACCTTCTGTTGGTGAGAGAGACAAGCTTTTGGGCCACACAGAGCTCTTCTCCAGGACTGGGAAAGGTACCGAGAGTGTCACAGCTAAATACAAGGTGGGACAGATTGTTTAGCATCAGGAGTTAACATATTTCAAGGGACCATTCGAGGGGAAGTGGCCAGTTAACACCCCTCCAGTCATAGGGGAGAGGAAACTGTAAGGGGGGAGGTTAGGGGGTTGGAGATTCTTGTAATAAGCCATAAATCCAGTGTCTCTATTGGTCCATGATTTTTAGTGTCAAGCAAAGTTCTGAACTGAAGTTCCCACGTTCATCTTTTGAAGGTGTTGTGCAAGTTTCCTTTGAGGACAAGGACCGAGAGGTCAGATATGCAGTGACTGTTCTGTGAAAACTCTTTGCCCACAAGTGACAGGGTTTTTTGTCTTCTGTCATGTTTCTGTGTGAGTTCATTTGAGAGCGTAGTGCAGGGGTGGAGAACCTATGGTCCATAGAATGGATCCTGAGAGCCGCTTAATTTCATCCGACCTGCACCAAATCTCTGCACCACAGGCCGAAAGCACTGAGCCTCAGCATCCCCCCACCCCTGCAGCTCCTGGAAGCAGCCAGCATGTCGCTGTGGCCCCTAGGTGAAGGAGCAATCAGGGAAGCTCTGTGTGCTGCCCCCACCCCCAGCGCCGGTTCTACAGCTCCCATTGGCCGGAAACTGCAGGCGGAGGGCAGGGGTGATGCCTGCGGGCAGTGCGCAGAGCTGCCTGGCTGTGCCTCTGCCTACAGGCTAGACATGCCAGCTGCTTCCAGGAGCAGTGCAGAGACAGGGTAGGCAGGGAGCCTGCCTTAGCCCTGCTGTACCACCGGCTGGGAGCCACTTGAGGTAAGCGCTGCATGGCTGGAGCCCACACCCCGAACTTCCTGCCCCAGCCCTGAGCCCCCTCCCACACCCAAACTCTCTCCCAGAGCCAGCACCCCACCTGCCCCAGCCCTGAGCCACCTCCCACACCCAAACTCCTTCCTTCTTCCCGGAGCCAACATCCCAAACTTCCTCCCACACCCCAAACACCTGNACTCTGAGAGAGAGCGCTCGAGATCTACACCCCGCGCCTGTCTGCCCCAGACCTGAGCCCCCTCCTGCACCCAAACTCCCTCCCAGAGCCAGCACTCCGAACCTCCTCCCACACCCGACCTGCCCCAGCCCTGAGCCCCCTCCCACACCCAAACTCCCTCCCAGAGCCAGAACCCCAAACCTCCTCCCACACCCGACCTGCCACAGCCCTGAGCCCCCTCCTGCACCCAAATTCCCTCCCAGAGCCAGCACTCCGAACCTCCTCCCACACCCAACCCCCCTGCCCCAGCCCTGAGCCCCCTCCTGCACTCCAAACTCCTTGTTCCCAGCCCCACCTCAGAGCCCGCACCCCCAGATGGAGCCCTCCCCCAGCCCGGAGCCCCCTCCCACACCCTGACCCCCTCCTTTGTAGCCCCATCCCGGAGCCTAGGGGAAGCCACAAGCCTCCACACTCCCCCACGGGTCTGTGTATGGCCCATGACTGATTTTTTCTGGGGGTCAATGGTCCCTGATAGAAAAAAGGTTCCCCACCCCTGGTGTAGTGATTGTCTCATTTTATCCACATAGTTGTTATTGGGGCATTCAGTGCGCTGGATGAGGTACACCACATGTTGGGATACGCCTGTGTAGGACTCAAGGATCTTGACAGGTATGTTTTGGGGTGTGTGGATCATTGTAGCAGTGGAGCTGTGTCTACAGGTTTTGCACCTGTTGTTCTGGCTGAGTCTGGTGCCGCTTTGGGTTGGTTGATCCTGGCCTGTGGGCAGCTGAAAGATTCTAGAAAAAAATCTTTCCTGAACCTTCTCTTCCAGCCTTCGAATAATTTCCCAGCCTCTTCAAGCTCATCATCGGAAGCCAGCTCCCCACAGACCAGAACCCACCAACTCAACCTAGTGTTTAGCTGTGACACTCCGAGGGTTTGTCTACACATAAACTGCTACAGTGACACAGCAGCATCGTTGCTCCTGCAAGGCTGTAGCACCTCAGTGAAGTCACTACCTACACCAACAGACAGGATTCTTCCATCAGCATAGGTAATCCGTCTCCTTGAGAGATGGTAGCTAGAATTCTCCCATTGGCCTAGCCTTGTCTACACCGGGGATTAGGTTGGTTTAACTGTATTGCTCAGCGGGATGGATTTTTCACAGTCCCGAGTGACACAGTTATACCGACCTAATTTCCTAGTGTAGACTACGCCTGAGGACCTTCCCTGGACCTGAAGAAGAGATCTGTGTATGCACGAAAGCTTGTCGCTCTCACCAACAGATGTTGAGCCAATAAGAGATATTACCTCCCCCACCTTGTCTCTTCGATGCTGCTGTAAGTCAGAAGGTTTAAATCATTCCATGGATTGTATTTCAGTATTAGCCTGGACTATGAACTGGGCTCTCCGATTTTATATGCTTATATCTCTTAACATTCCTGCCTCTTGCTTGTGCTACACAATAGCTGTCAGTTCTAGAGCTCAGCAACCAATTAGAAAGGAAACAAACAACCTCTTATAGCTCTGTAAATCAATGGACAAGGGCCAGACATTCTTTGATTGTATCTAATACGTTTCACATCCCATTTTCCAGGGCTTATCATAGGACATGAGACATTGCATCAGAGGAACAAGACAGATTATTCACACAGAGATAAATCAGGCAAACAAAAGTGCAATGGGGCTGGAGGTGATGGCAGGGTAGTTTAGATTTCTTGGGGGAATGGGGTTTACCCTGTTTGACCTTCAGTTTTCTGGGTCTCCCAGCCAGCTGGCTCTGGTTGGTTTAACTCCTACAGCTTCCATCCTCCTCCCTGCCCTTGGTTCACACATAGAAGGCACAGGGCACTCTGCATGGGAAAAGGGACAATTATTCCTGTCAGTCGCCTGGCAGGGGGTTTCCTTAGCTAAACTAAAAGAGATGGGAATCTTAGCCACAGCAGGGAGGGGTAGCTCAGAAGTTTGAGCATTGGCCTGCTAAACCCAGGGTTGTAAGTTCAATCCTTGAGGAGCCATTTGGGGATCGATCCTGCTTTGAGAAGGGGGTTGGACTAGATGATCTCCTGAGGTCCCTTCCAACCCTAATGATCTATGATACATAAGTGAATGGTGCAAAGATTCTTTATAAAAGATCAGAGCTTCGTTTCCTGGGAACTGCATCTTTTAACTTTAGCCTAATTAGTGCTCCCCAGACAAGATGTCCCATCTGTTGGGATGGGGCTCCTGACTCTTGGCTTTGGCTCTGAGGGGAAGCTAGGGGGTTGGAAAATGCACAAGGGTGAGTGATGACAATTTTACTTGCTGCAGACAGAAGGGCAGAGAATCAGTGGCAGATTAGGCACTGGGCCAATGGGGGGGCCTGGAAAAATGGGCACCCCCATTCCTTGACCCATTCCCCCTACTCACCCAGTGCTCCTGTCGGGCAGCAGGAGAAGCCTCTGCACCCCAACCCCACTCCCTGGCAGGAGTGCCAGGGGAATGTGAAGGGGGGCTTCAGGCAGAAGGGGCCCCCATTTGTTCTGGTCCAGGGCCCCACAAACCCCTAATCCACCTCTGCAAAGAAGGAGCAAGAGCTGTAGCTGCTAACAACGTATGTTTGAGAAATATTTTAATATCTGTATGTCTACACGGAGCAAAGCAAGTGAGGTTGGATAACACAATGAAAGACAATGATGATAATACCTAATAATGGCCTCACAAATGATCATCTGGCACCTGCTACCTGCCTCCCTCAGGGGGCCTCAGAAGACAGAGCACAAAACATGCATTCAAACACAGTCAACAGGAGCCAATAAATAAATATCAAAGTGGGCTCTGAAATCCTGCCCTCCCCACCTCCGAAACCAGCCTCAGACCACAACAAACAACCATCCCCCGCAAATCTCGGACAGCTGACAGGGAGAGAGAACACCCTGGGGTCCTGCTCTGACATGACCTCCCCGTCCATCTGCACCGAGGTCTGGCTCTGCCTCCCCTTGCCCAGCATTGCAGGATCAGCAGTTCCATCTCTGCAGCTCCCAGCTGCCATGATGGGAGATAAAACAGCAGAAGGTCCCTCCAAGGAGGTCCGTTCTGATGTCGTCAGAGACTTTAAACACCAACAAAAATTAATGATGGGCTGTTACAGGGGATCAGGACTCCAAATGACAGTGAAATGTTCTCTCAAAGGGAAACAGGTTCATTATGATGGGAGATTTTAGGAATGGGGAGCAGAGATTGGGAATGAGGCAGTCTGTCTGTCTGTCAGTCTGAAATGCACTAGTTTCCAAAGCCCACCCTGGGCTCTGGCACTGAACACTGTTGGTGACCAAGTCTGATCTCCTTCTAGAGTTGTTTTCGACTCCAGTGCTGAAGGCAGCAGGCTCGGGTGACCCCATAGAAGGAAGCCCGGTGACCCTGAGTTGTGTCATGCAGCTCAACCCCCAGAAATTGGACACACCGCTTCAGAGATTCTTCTACAAAGACAGCAGGGTCTTGGGAGAACCTAGGAGCTCCCCTGACTACCACATCCCAGTAGCAGGGCTACAAGACTCAGGATCTTACCATTGCGAGGTGCAGACGGTGACCGCAAGTGTTTGGAAACAGAGTCCCGAGTTAAAGATTGCTGTTAAACGTGAGTGTCTGGGGCAGGGATGCTGGGGACAGGTTCTGAAGGTTCCCACCTACCTGGGATGGAAAGAAAACCACATGGAATCTATGCAGAGCTTCCTGTGGCTTCTGAGCCCACATGGGGCCAACCCGCCGCTGCCACAGTCCAGTGCATTTGCAGGCTGAAATCCAAGGTGCAGGGAGGACCCTGATAAATTCCATGGTGCAAAATAGAGCTTCAGACCCCGGGAGACAGGAACTGCAGCTGGAGTCGAATCAACTCTGCTTGCATAGGGCCAAAAGAGCACAGTACGTCAGCTCATGGGAGAACCTGACCAGGGTGGGGGATGCTGGGGGTTGAGCTCATGTGAGAATCTGGCCCTGGATACAATGAAATCTTGGCAGAAAACTTGATGCCAAAGCAAAGGCTTGGAGGCCTCAGGGAGAGGGGCCAGATGACATTATCTTGGATTGTTCTGATTTGCTACTGTAACCCAGCTGACAGGATAGGTGAGACTGACCCAGATAAAGGGCCTGGTTTGCTCCTGTTGGAGTCAATGGAAAAATTCCCCTTGCTGCAGTGAGAGCAGGATCACAGCAGAGCCTAGACTGACCGATGGTACAAAGGGGATCTCGGCATGTTTTTGGCAGGCAGATTAACCCTCATGTGTTAGGGCTGATGCTGATTTGACCATCAGTGACAAGGCTGGGTCCTGTGGTGTGGGCAGATTATCCCCCAGCTGCAGATTCTGACTGTGGCGGGATCCCTGGGGTACAGCCTGGGACTGTGGGACCACTGAGTCCCCTACCAGCCTGGGCTGTCTCTCACAATGGTTTGCTATTGACAAGCAGCAAACCCAGTGGTGAGCTGGAGCCAGTTCCCACCAGTTCGTGGGAACCAGTTGTTAAATTTAGAAGCCCTTTTAGAACTGGTTGTCCTGGTTCTAAAAAGGCTTTTAAATTTAACAAAATCTGTGGCAGCTCTCTGCCTTGCCCCTGGCCCCAGTTCACCTAGCTCCACCTCCTCCCCTGACGCTCCCCCCGGCTTCTGCTCCCCCTCCCCTGCTTCCCGTAAATCAGCTGATTCGTGGGAAGCAGGGCTTCCTGCAGGTGAACGGGGGCAGCGATAGGGCATGAGAAGAGCTCCAGGCGCCGCACGGCCTGACTCGGTCCGCGCAGCGCAGCTTCTGGCCGGACCCCAGCCCAGGCCCTGACTCTGGCTCCAGGCCGGGTCCTGGGCCCAACTCCAGCTGCGTGGCTCTGGCTCAGGCCCCATCCTAGGCCCTAACTCTGGCACATGGCACAGCTCTGGCCCCAGTCGGGCCCTGACTCCGGTCCCCAGCCTTGACTCCGGCCGCGCGGCGCGGCTCCAGCCAGGCCCCGGTGCGGGTAAGAGGCCGGGGTTGGGGGGATTGGATAAGGCAGGGACAGGGAGCGGGGTGGGGTTGGATGGGGCAGAGGCTTTTGGGGGGCAGTCAGGGGATGGGGAAGGGAGGGGTTGGGTAGGTGCTGCGTGGGAGTTCTGGGGGTCTGTCGGAGTGTTGGTGGATGGGGTCAGGGCAGTCAGGGGACAGGGAGCAGGGCGAGTGGGCAGGAGGTGGAGTCCTGGGTAGTTAGGGTTGGGTGTCTCGGGAAGGAGTGGTCAGGGGACAAGGAGCGGGGGGCATTCGGGTTGCGGTTTCTGAGGGAAGCAGTTGGGGGCAGGACATGGGTGGGAGGTGTACTCACCGGGTGGTTCCCTACCGGGTCTTCGGCGGCGGGTCCTTCACCCGCCAGAGCCGTGCCACCAAAGACCCGGTAGGGAACCGGTTCCTAAAATTTTGGCAGCTCATCACTGAGCAAACCCCTCCAGGTGCTGTGCTCACTCAGCACAACAGCATGTGGAGCCTCCCACCCAGCTAAATTGCATGAATGTCCCAGAGCCACTGGGGTTATTTAGTCTGCAGAAGAGAAGAGTGAGGTGGGATTTGATAGCAGCCTTCAACTACCTGAACGGGGGTTCCAAAGAGGATGGAGCTCGGCTGTTTTCAGTGGTACCAGATGACAGAAAAGGAAACAGTGGTCTCAAGTTGCAGTGGGGAAGGTCTAGGTTGAATATTAGAAAACACTGTTTCCCTAGGAGAGTGGTGAAGCACTGGAATGGGTTACCTAGGGAGGTGGTGGAATCGCCATCCTCAGGGTCGGCTTCCGGCACCAGCCAAGCAAGCAGGTGCTTGAGGTGGCCAAGGAGAAGGGGCAGCAAGTCGGTCTCTTCGGCAGCAATTCAGTGGCAGGTCCCTCGGTCCCTCTTGGAGGGAAGGACCTGCCACCAAATTGCTGCCGAAGAAGAAAGCATCACAGTGGAGCTGCTGAGGATTGCGATCGCGGCTTTTTTTTTCTCTTCAGCCACTTGGGGCGGCAAAAATCCTGGAGCTGGCCCTGGCCATCCTTAGAGGTTTTTAAGGCCTTGCTTTACAAAGCTCTGGCTGGGATGATTTAGTTGGTGTTGGTCCTGCTTTGAGCAGGGGGTTGGACTAGATGACCTCCTGAGGTCTCTTCCAACCCTAATATTCTATGAATCACACAGAGAAAGGCAGAAGCCAAATCCCCCCAGCTCCCAGCCTCATACCTCAGGAACAGACCATCTTGCGCTGCTCAAGATGAGCAGTGCGAATTTATTAATTGATTCACCACTTCATCAATGGCCAGTGAACATACACCAGCCTTTGCAGACCTGAGCAGATTTACCACACACTTCATGTGGGCCCATGACCCGTAGTGTTGTGGGCCTGGGCCCTGCCTCCTGTCCCCTCCTCAGATCAATGCTTTACACCCAGGAGCCTACCCTTACCTGGGGGCAGAAGTGCTGATCTGTCTGGATGGCACCGCGCCCATCCCTTGGGTCACCGCAGCACGTCCTGCCCTCCTTTGTCCCCCTCTCCCACAGGAATCCCGGCGTCCCAAGTCTCCCTGGAGGTCCAGCCCCTCGGGGGGCAGGTGACGGAAGGGGAGTGGCTGATGCTGAGCTGCTCTCTGTCTATGGGCACAGGGCCAATCACCTTCTCCTGGCACCGGGAGGGCTCCAGACAGGCTCTGAGAACAGAGACTCAGAGCTCTCAGAGGATGGTCTATGAGATCCCTGCAGCCACGGAGACCGACACAGGAGAGTATTACTGCATGGCCTCCAATGGCAATGTCCCAGCATCGAGCCAAAGGGTGAAAGTTGCTGTGAAGGGTAAGCCAGGTCCCAGCTGAGTGATGTGTTGACAGAGGCTTTACCCCGCCCCGGGTGGGCATGAGACACTCTCCCTAGCCATAAGGTCAGCAGGAGGGCGTTGGGGGGACACTGTTGCTGGCTTGGGACTGCTGAGAGGGGCGAGGCCCATGGATGTAGCAGCTGGAAGCCCCAGGGAGGGATGTGGCCTCCGCACGGGGCTGTGAATGGTGCTGGTTGAACTGCTTTTGTCAAACTCCCCTACAGGGCAGAGAGGCCTGTCACACACACCCTGGGGGGTACCACTGCCGACTGCCAGCCTCCCCACCCTGCAGAGATGGAGCATGTCACACTGCGCCCTCAGGCAGGCTGCTGGCAACCCGGAGAACCCGGGAATGGGCTCTAAATGTAGGAGCCTCTCCTGCCTGAGTCGAAAGCTCCAGCTCAGCAGCCACGACTATAGCAGGCTCAGCTACCACTAGGCATAGCCCAGCACCACTAGAGGGGGCACAGAGCCAAGCTGGTGGGTGTGGGGTACGCTTGTGTGCAGGGGGATCGCAGCTGGCTGGGGAGGTGGCTGGGCCTCAGAGCAGCCTGGGGTTGCCAGGCGTCTGGTTTTTGACCAGAACACTGGGTTGAAAAGGACCGCCGGGTGGCTCTGGTCAAGCATACCGCGATGGGCAGGTAAAGTCCAGTCGGTGGTGCTGCGGCAGCGAACGCAGGTTCTTAACTGTCCTGGCTCTGTGCTTGCCCCGCCAGCTGGTCTGGCTCCTGGGTGGAGGGGCACTGGGTCCGCACACTGTCCCCGCCCTGAGTACCAGCTCTGCAGTGGGGTGATTGCCTGTGGGCAAGAGCAGCGCGCTGCCACTTGCCCTGGGAGCTGGATGTGCTGGCGGCTTCCTGGCACAGCATGGAATCAGGCAGGCAGGAACCTGCCTTACTCCCCCCCACCGTTGCATCGTCGTCGTGGGGAGTCGCTGGAGGGAAGCCCATTCCCCACTCCAAGCCCCAACCCCTGCTGCCCCAGTCCTGGGAGGCCCCAACCCAGAGCCCCCACCTGCACCCCAATTCTCATCACTGGCCCCCCCGGTCTGCACCCCCAGATGGAAGTCCTCACCTCCCTCTGCACCCCAAACCCCTCATCCCGCTACACCCAGAGCCCACATAGCAGATGGAGCCCTCACCTCCCTCTGCGCCCCAACTCCCTGCCTCAACCTGCATCCACTCCTGCACCCTGAACCCCTCTGCCCACCTCAGAGGCCCTCCCATACCCTGAATCCCTCTGCCGCCACCCCCGAGCCTGGACCCCCTCATGCACCCCAAACCCTCATCTCTGGCCCCACCCCAGAGCCACAACCCCCAGATGGAGCCCTGACCTCCCCCTGCCTCAACCTGCAGCCCCCTCCAACCCCTGAAACCCTCATCCCCAACCCATCTCAGAGCCCGCACCACCAGATGGAGCCCTCGCCCCTTCCTGCCACCACCCCCTGCCCCAACCCAGAGCCCCTCCCACCCTTTGAACATCTGCCCACCCCTAGCCAGAGCCTCCTCCTGCACCCAAACCCATCGATAAATCATAGATTATCAGGGTTGGAAGGGACTCAGGAGGTATCCAGTCCAATCCCCTGCTCAAAGCAGGACCAATCCCAACTCAATCATCCCAGCCAGGGCTTTGTCAAGCCTGACTTAAAAACCTCTAAGGAAGGAGATTCCACCACCTCCTAGGGAACCCATTCCAGTGCTTCACCACCCTCTAGTAAAAAAGTTTTTCCTAATATCCAACCTAAACCTGCCCACTGCAACTTGAGACCATTGCTCCTTGTCGTCATCTGCTACCACTGAGAACAGTCTAGATCCATCCTCTTTGGAACCCCCTTTCAGGTAGTTGAAAGCAGCTATCAAATCCCCCCTCATTCTTCTCTTCTGCAGACTAAACAATCCCAGTTCCCTCAGCCTCTCCTCATAAGTCATGTGCTCCTGCCCCCTACTCATTTTTGTTGCCCTCTGCTGAACTCTTTCCAATTTTTCCACATCTGTCTTGTAGTGTGGGGCCCAAAACTGGGCACAGTACTCCAGATGAGCCTCACCAATGCTGAATAGAGGGAAATGATCACATCCCTCAATCTGATGGCAATGCCCCTACTTATACAGGCCAAAATGCCATTAGCCTTCTTGGCAACAAGGGCACTCTGTCGCCTCATATCCAGCTTCTCGTCCACTATAACCCATAGTCTCTTTTCTACAGAACTGCTCCCTAGCCACTCAGTTCCTAGTCTATAGCAGTGCATGGGATTCTTCCGTCCTAAGTGCGGGACTCTGCACTTGTCCTTGTTGAACCTCATCAGATTTCTGTTGGCCCAGTCCTCTTATTTGTCTAGGTCCCTCTGTATCTATCCCTACCCTCCAGCATATCTACCACTCCTCTCAGTTTAGTGTCATCTGCGAACTTGCTGAGAGTGCAGTCCACGCCATCCTCCAAATCATTGATGAAGATATTGAACAAAACCGGCCCCAGGACCGACCCTCGGGGCACTCCGCTTGACACCGTCTGCCAACTAGACATGGAGCCATTGATCACGACCCGTTGAGCCTGATTATCTAACCAGCTTTGTATCCACCTTATAGTCCATTCATCCAGCCCATACTTGAACTTGCTGGCAAGAATACTGTGGGAGACTGTATCAAAAGCTTTGCTAAAATCAAGGAATAACCCATCCGCTGCTTTCCCCTCATCCGCAGAGCCAGTTATCTCCTCGTAGAAGGCAATTAGGTTAGTCAGGCATGACTTGTCCTTGGTGAATCCATGCTGACTGTTCCTGATCACTTTCCTCTCCTCTAAGTGCATCAGAATTGATTCCTTGAGGACCTGCTCCATGATTTTTCCAGGGATTGAGTTGAGGCTGACTGGCCTGTAGTACCCCAGATCTTCCTTCTTCCCTTTTTTAAAGATAGGGATTACATTAGCCTTTTTCCAGTCATCCGGGACCTCCCCCGTTCACCATGAGTTTTCAAAGGTAATGGCCAATGGCTCTGCAATCACATCCACCAACTCCTTTAGCACACTCAGATGCAGTGCATCCGACCCCATTGATTTGTGCTCGTCCAGCCTTTCTAAATAGTCCTGAACCACTTCTTTCTCCACAGAGGGCTGGTCATCTCCTCCCCATCCTGTTCTGCCCAGTGCAGTTCTCTGGGAGCTGACCTTGTTTGTGAAGACAGAGGCAAAAAAAAGCATTGAGTACATTCACTTTTTCCACATCCTCTGTCACCAGGTTGCCTCCCTCATTCAGTAAGGGGCTCACACTTTCCTTGACCACCTTCTTGTTGCTAACATACCTGTAGAAACCCTTCTTGTTACTCTTAACATCCCTTTGTCCAATCTTCCACTTTTAAGCTTCTTTTTTGTGTAAGCAGAGTCAGGATGAGCTCTACCCTGACATCTGGTGGTGAATTATGGGGAGTGTGGAAAGGAATTTCAGGTATTTGCATTGGCACACCCACCCCACCTAGCACACCCCATGGCAGCTTGGGATGGTTATTTTGACAGCTCTGGGATCCCCAATTTCTTTGTTATTGGGGCAGGAGGAATAAAGTGTTGTCACTCTGATTATGTGAATGAGAAACTATGAGACTGCTTTAGGACAGAGATGTCTCAACATCAATTAAGTAGCACTTGCTAGACAAGGGACATGGGTGCCAAAATCCACTGAAATGATAGAGGTGGGGGATTGGTGTGTGTGTGCGCGCCTGATGGTATGGGGCCCTTTTGAGGCTGCCTCCCAGGTTCCCATCCACTTTTGCTTCCCCTACTAATTCTTCTCTGTTTGTGAGCAGCAGGTCAAGAAGAGCTCTGCCCCTAGTTGGTTCCTCCAGCACTTGCACCAGGAAATTGTCCCCTACACTTTCCAAAAAACTTCCTGGATTGTCTGTGCACTGCTGTATTGCTCTCCCAGCAGATATCAAGGTGATTAAAGTCTCCCATGAGAACCAGCTGTGATCCAGTAACTTCTGTTAGTTGCTGGAAGGAAGCCTCGCCACCGCATCCCCTGATCTGGTGGTCTATAGCAGATTCCCACCATGAATGACATCACCTTGTTGCTCACACTTCTAAACTTAATCCAGAGACTCTCATTTTTTCTGCAGTTCATACTGCTCTCTTACATCAATGCAACTCCCCTTTTCTGCCCTGCCTGTCCTTCCTGAACAGTTTATATCCATCCATGACAGTACTCTAGTCATGTGAGTTATCCCACCAAGTTTCTGTTATTCCAATCACATCATAGTTCCTTGACTGTGCCAGGACTTCCAGTTCTCCCTGCTTGTTTCCCAGGCTTCTTGCATTTGTGTATATGCTCTAAGATAACTCGCTGATCGTTCTGCTTTCTCAATATGAGGCAGGAGTCCTCCCCTCTTGCACTCTCCTGCTCGTGCTTCCTCCTGGTATCCCATTTTCCCACTTACCTCAGGGCTTTGGTCTCCTTCCCCCCATGAACCTAGTTTAAAGCCCTCCTCACTAGGTTAGCCAGCCTGCTGGCGAAGATGCTCTTCCCTCTCTTCGTTAGGTGGAGCCCGTCTGCCTAGCAATCCTTCCTCTTGGAACACCATCCCATGGTCAAAGAATCCAAAGCCTTCTCTCCAACACCACCTGTGGAGCCATTTGTTGACTTCCACGATTCGATATTCTGTACCCAGGCCTTTACCTTCCACGGGGAGGATGGATGAGAACACCGCTTGCGCCTCAAACTCCTTTATCCTTCTTCCCAGAGCCACGTAGTCTCATCCCCAGCTCCACCCCAGATCTCGCATCCCCATATGGAGCCCTCACCCCCTCCTGCATCCCAATCCCCTGCCTCAACCCAGAGCCTCCTCCCACACCCTGAACCCCTCTGCCCAACCCCCCAGTCTGGAATCCCTTCCTGCACCCCAAACCCCTCTTCCCTATCCCACCCCAGAGCCTGCACCCCCAGATGGAGCCCTCACCCCCTCCTACACCCCAATACCCTATGCCAGCCCAGTGAAAGTGAGTGAGGGTGGCGGAGAGTGAGCCACCAAGGGAGGGGGAATGTAGTGAGTGAGGGGCAGAACTTCAGAGAATGGACGGGGGTGTGGCCTTGGGGAAGGGGCAGGGTGAGGGTGTTCAGTTTTGTGCGATTAGAAAGTTGGTTACCCTAGAGCAGCCTGCTGCCTCAGTGACACGAGGGGTAAATGGGCTGAAGTGCCAGGTCCAGAACATGATGGTCCTTCCCTTCGAATGACCTGATATGTACAGGGCAGTGCCAAGGAGCACAGCCAGGGCCCTGGCCCAAGGCGCTGGGCACTACACAGACACAGAGCCAGGAGACACTCTCGCCCAGAGACCTCCTAATCCTAGTGAATTCCCTGCCCCTCCTCTCAGCTCCCTGGCGTAGAAGCTGAGCCCTGACCTGCCCTGATTCTCTCTCAGTTCCAGTGTCTCCACCTCACCTGACCATCAGTGCGGCCGGCACCTGGGCTGCCATCGGGGACGTGGTGGTGATCCAGTGCGAGTCGCCCCGTGGCTCACCCCCCATCCTCTATCGGTTTCATCACGAGGGAGCCGCTCTGGGGAACAGGACGGTCAGTTCCCGAGGGCCGGGATCCCTTGCTCTGAATGTGACATCTGAACGGGATTCTGGGACCTACTCCTGTGAGGCTGATAATGGCATGGCCAGCGGCCCCCAGCACAGCGACCCCTTCCACCTCTCCGTGCTCGGTATGCCATCTCGGCGTGCTCTCTCGGGGATTGGGGGGGCAGGATCTGTGCCTGTAGACTGGGATGATGGTGGGACAAGCTGCGGTGGTGACTGTGTGGAACGGGACATGGCAGCATCCTGCCTCCCACATGTAAGGGGTCCTCCATGTTCTGTCCCTGGTGCTTCTGTGTGGTGGGCAGGATGGACCCCACGCTGCTCGTTGGGCTGCGGGACTCTGCCCTCGATCCCCCCATCGTGGTAAGGGAGCCCCCTTGGGTGAACAAGGTCCAGACATCACTGCCTCTTGAGCCTGTTCTCTGTTGCGTGGCCCAGCCTGGGTTACCCCTTTCTGGTGTGTCAGCATCTCTCCACCCCCAGCCCTGCTCTCAGGCTGTCTCCCTTGCGCTTGCAGTGCCTGTGTCCGGGGCCACCATCGCCGCAGATCGCATGGGGCCAGAGGTCGTGGCTGGAGAAAGCCTGAATCTCAGCTGCTTGGTGGAGTCTGGCACCGCCCCTCTCTTCAAGTGGCTCCACAACGCCCAGGAGCTGGCTGCAGCCTCGGGGCTCAACCCACCCATGGCTGTGGGGAACACGCTGCATTTCGGGTCTGTGCAGCTGGGCCATGGAGGGAATTACCAGTGCATTGCCAGCAACCAGCTCAGCCCCCAAAGAGTCTTCCAGGCCCCCAGTGAGATCCTGGCCATCACTGTGATAGGTACCTGCAGGGCTTGGCTCAGGGACAGGGGAGGGAGAGGCCAGGCTGGGATCTAGACTCAGGTCCAGTTCACATTCAGGTTCAGAATTCAGATTCCAGACCCCGTCGGGATGGGATGTCCGTGAGTAACCCCCTGTCGAGTATCTGTTACGTGTCCCTCTGGGCCTGGTCCCCAGAGAAGCTGGGTCCAGTACAGCCCCTGCTTGAGAGGCTTGGCTCAAGCTGTAGCAGGTCCTGCTCTCAGCTCTGGAGGTCCCCAGACCAACCCCTGGTGTGTCGGCCAAGATGGTGGCCATCACAATGACACCAAAACCAGATGGTCTGACCTTGTGCAGCTTTGGACACAGGCTGTGAAACTCTCACAAGATCAACTGTTCCAATGAGATTCCAGCCATGCTGGAATGGAAGCTGGGTTTGGATCTGACCCAGAACCAAAGCTACAGAGGCAGAGATTAAAATCTGAGCCTCCTGCACCTTAGTCCTTACCCAGAAATTGAAGGGCTCTGATTGCTGGTGGTGGCCCTGTTCTCTCTTTTGATCCTTACAATAGTGACCAGAACAGAGCTCCTCATTGCTAGTCCCCAAAGAGCAGATCAGGGTCACTGGCCCCATGCTCTAGTTCAAATGGGAATTATTTTCGGGAGGTTCAAGGCCCTGTGCTGTACAGGAAGTCAGACTTGATCACAGAGGCCCCATCTGGTTTGAAATCTATGATTTGTATAGATGGGGAAACTGAGGCACAGAGCAGGGACAGGGCCTGCCCAAGGCCACACAATGAATCAGAGGCAGAACTGAAGTGAACTCAAGTGTCCTGGCTCCCGGTCTGAGGCCTGACCCATTGGACAGAGCCCTGTGCCCTGTGGTCACTGGCAGAGGTGTGGTTCGACAGGCTCAGTTGGTTTCTGTCGGGAAGTCTCTTCTGCAGGAGCACTGTGTTTATCTGGGCATGTTCCCTTTGTCTTCTCCAGAGCACACGAGCGCCCGGGTGGTTGTGCCTGTGACTGTCTCCATCCTGTTCCTGTTCCTGATGGGTGTCACTGCAGCTCTGTTGTTCTACTTCAAGTGCTGGAAGAAAGCAGGTGTGTGGCTCCTTCCACAGAGTGCACCTATCACAATCCATCGGGTCCTTGGAAACTCATGGTCATTTCTGAGTGTCTCTGGGAGTCTTGGTCATGCCACCACTCCTCGGGAAAGGGCGCTTGAACTGGTCGGAACCAGGGCAGATTCCAACGTCCTGCCAAATTCACACCATGAATTCTAGACCTTTGTCCCCACGCTTGCTCTGCTGTAATTTAGCCCTTTGGCCAATCTCATCCCACAGCTTTAGCCCTGGAGGCTCCTGAATGGGAAAAGGCTGATCCCTTCGGTCACATTCAGTGTCTCATCTCCTGTAATAAGTCACCCGTGCTCCCTCTCTTGCATTCACTCCCCCTGAGAGCGACCCAGATCTGATGGCCAAGGTGACACGTCTGGAGAGATTAATGCATCTTTTTCTCACTTGTTTTGCAGAAGGAATGGTTTTCGATGCCCCGGGGAGGTGAGTCGGGCACAGATAGGGTGAAGCATGGTGGGGTGGGGGCAGGGAAAAGGACAAATTCAGAGTTGCTTTGATTTAAATGGGTCGTAATTTAATCATTACGTGACCCGTTGGTTTCAGCTCTTGGCTTTCCTGGCTGCTTCCCCTTCGTTCTATGTGGGCTCTCTGGAGCTGACTCTATATAGCATGTTCACCTGAACGCTTTGGGGCCCAATTCTCCATTGCCTTGCACCTTGTGCATCATTGAAAAGTGCCATCAGATCAGAGCAGCAGCGTTTTACAGCCACACTATGCTGGTGCAGAAGGAACACAAGGGACAGGGCAGCAGAGAAAAGCAAACATGGTACCTACCTTTAAAAGTGGGAGCAAAGAGAACCCGGGGAATTATAAACCTATCAGCCTGACTTTGATACCTGGAAAGATACTGGAACAGATGATTAAACAACCAATCTGTAAGCACTTAGAAGACAAAAGGGTAACAGGTCCCTTCCAACCCTGACATTCTATGATTCTATGAAGTCATAGCCCATGTGGATTTGTCAAAAACAAGTCATGCCATACCAACCTAATTTCCTTCTTTGACAGTTACTAGGCCAGTAACTCTGTCAAAGAAGGAAATAGAACATAAGAACGGTCATACTAGGTCAGACCAATGTCCGATCTAGCCCAATATCCTGTCTTCTGACAGTGGCCAATATCAGGTGCTTCAGAGGGAATGACTAGAACAGGGCAATTATCGAGTGATCTACTCCCTGCTGTCCAGTCCCAGCTTCTGACAGTCAGAGGCTAGGGACGTCCAGTGCCTGGGGTTGCACCCCTGACCATCTTGGCCAACTTAGGCACCGACTCTGTGGTGCTCCAGGGCTGGGGAGTAACTGGCTAGGCAGTAGAACTCCTGAAAAGCACCTGGGGATTGTAGAGGATCACAAATTGAATGTGTCAACAGTGTGATGCCTTGCAAAAATGGCAATGTTATTCCGGGAGGTGTTAACAGGAGTGCTTGCATGCAAGACACAGGAGGTAACTGTCCCATTCTACTCAGCACTGGCGAGGTCTCAGCTGAAGTACTGTGGCCAATTTTGAGTGCCATGCTTTAAGAAAGATGTGGACAAACTGGAGAGAGTTCAGAGGACAGCAAGGATTCTATGATTATGTCTTGCAGTCAAAATATCTGGTTCCACAAGAGCATATTGCTTGGAAACAACTCTTCTCTGCCTGTTCAGAGACAATCTCCAACTCTGGCTGAGCAAAGGCCAGCAGGCTGATGTCTGTTCATCCATCCCCAGAGCCCCGTGGCAACCAGGAGAGGATCCCGTCCCAGAGAAAAGGGGCTACAGGACAGAATCGCAGCAGGGGAGGAGCCAAGAATGCCAATAGGCCTTTAAGGATGTGGTTCTACAAAGTTAGTTGGTGTTGGTCCTGTTTTGAGCAGGGGATTGGACCACACGACCTCCCGAGTCTCTTCCAACTCTAATATTCTATTGATTCTATGAAAGGGGTGTGGCTCAATGGGTGGGGTTTATTCAGGGTTTTGCCTGCCAGGAAGGGGGTGGCCACAGAGGGCCAGGTGCATTTCTGCAACTAGATTCACACAACAGTCACATTTAGTGAAGGGATGGAGAGGGCCCAGGACCCAAAAGCCGCAGGACCCCTCTCCCCCCTCAACCCTTCCCCTGGAAATGTTCAGGGCTGAATTCTCATTACACTCAACCCTGTCACCCCTGGCCCTGCCCTCGGTGTGTACGAGCTCTGGCCCTCGGCGTTTTCCTGCCTTCTCCATCTCATGCCAGCTCTTGCTCTCTCTGGTCTATGTCTGCCCTATTCCGCTGTGCTCACTGTGTCTTCCTATCCCCAGGGCCACATGCCTCCCAGTCCAGCACGAGCCCCCTGGCCAGAGGCTGCCTCCACCGGGGAGCTTGGGCCTCCATGCTGAGGAGCCGTCTTACAGCAATGGTAAGGGGAAAGAACCCGCGCTCAGGGGACGTGACACTGCTGGAGGCCTGCGTGTGGCTGACACCAGAGAGAGGAGGTGGTGCCCCTGCCCCGAGGCGCAGGCTGGGTCCCAAGGCTGTGGAGAGCTGCCCAGGCACTGTGGCTGTGCTGTTCTCTCTGTTGTTGTCTCATTGTGCACACAAAGCCTGTGACCCTGCTGGGAGGCACGGGTCAGACATGCCTCTGTGACGCCGGCTGCTGATCTGAGGGAGCCACGGTTAATACCAGTGTGTGGTTAATACCAGGGCCTTGTTGGCCTTGTCCGCCCTAGAGCAGGGTTCTCTGCCTTTCCCAGGCTGGGGTCTCCATTTCCATACCGGGACCCCTCGGAACCTCCAGTCCTCCCAGCTGGGACCCTGCCTCCTCCCTTCCAGTGAGCAGTGAGAACCCCAGCACTAAAGAACTGAGCCGACCCCTTGTATTGAGCCGGTTTGGGTGCAAACAGCTCAGTGTGCCCATGCTGGCCGGGCTGGGTCATGTTCTGAATCTTTGCATGTCCCCACTAGTGCCATCCTTCCAATCGCAACACCCACTGAGTACCTATCCCCCAATCCCTGGTGTGGGGCTGTGGTGGGAGGAGGGTTTGCGCCATTTCAGGGAGCTGGCTCCACCCTGGCACTGAAAGGGTGCAGGTGGCAGTGGTCAGCGCTCAGCCCTGCTGTAGCCTGCTCGGATCCCAATGAAACGTGGCAAGTCGGCACGCTGCTGGGACGCCCTCCGGGAGTGGGCAGCAGGCACACTGCAGCAGCTGCAGGGAGAGCAGATGGTGCCTAGCATGGCCACAAGACCTAAGGGAGATATGGCTTTGTTTTCACAGTGTGTCCCCTGGAGCCGCAGAGTGAAGACGTGGAGTACACAGTTGTCAACATCAAGAAAAGAAGTGGGGGTGAGTGGAACAGAACAGTGTCTTGCCTCAAGAGCAGGGGCAGTTCTAGGCACCAGCAAAGCAAACAGGTGCTTGGGGCAGCTCATTTGCAGGGGTGGCAGCTGGCAGGGATCCAGCCTGGGAGCTGAGAACTGGCAGGGGGCTCTGGGAGCTGTAGTTCCTTGGTTAGCTCCCTGCCTATAGAGCCAGCCCTGGAGCAGGGAAAGAACTACATTTCCCAGCATTCCCTTGGCTGCTATCAACAGGAAAGGGATGGGGAGGGAATATGGTAGCTGAAACCTCATGCTGCAGCTTGCTGTGAATGGAGAGCTCACTGCTAGAGTGAGGTGGCACTGTGAATGGGGAACAAGTGTGCCCAAGGAGTAGGCGGCTTTGGCCCAGATATCTCCTTCAGAAGACATCCCCAGACTGAATTAGGGATACTGGTGGGACCTCACCTTGCAGCCCCCAAAGAAGGAATTGGATGGACTCAATGGACAGTGCACCTCTCGATCTGAAGCCTAGCAAGGGAGGTATGTGGATCCCACTAGAATTTAAAATGAAAAGTAAGGGAGGGGAGGCTCTGGACCGGGGCAGCTTTAGATACAGTACAAGACACATAGGAAGATTTCCACTTCTAAGCCATGGAAGCAGAAATTGACTTTTCCTTTCCAGATTTAGCTAATATTCAGAAAGGGAATCTAGCACCTGCCTGTCCGAGGACTTTGATCCCTCAAAATCAGCGAGTGCTCAGCCAGTTTGGCAGCTGTTACTTTCTTCTCCCAACATCAAATATACTGATCCACTGTATTTGCTCTAGAAACTCTGAGATACAGTTGAGCAACAAATGCTCCCAGTGGTTTTTAGGACTGGAATTGCTATTTTCAACAGCCACTGCCTTTTTTTTTTTTTTTTTTAGTTTGTTAAAGGAAGACAGTGATATGTATTGGCAAATCCCATAGAAAGAAAGAGTGGAACAAAAGAATAATAAAGGCACCTCAACTTTTCCTCATTTATAGAGGACAGTCTTATATATTGCATCCAGTATCTCCAATCACACAAGCTGAAATTGTTCCATTTACTGCAGTTCTGTAACCATATGGGAACCAGCCTGTCTGTGTTCTGTGCACATCCAAATCCTGCTGAATGACCTGCCTTGGACAAGTTACAAGTCACCAGGGCTGGGGAGGAAGGAGGTGCAGATGGTGGGTGGGAAGAGCCAGGGTCGGGGGCGGCAGGGAAGGGGGCACTGGTAGGGGAGCGGGGGGAGCCCAGAGCTGGAGCAGCACGGAGTGTGTGTGGCGGGGGGGGGGAGCCCAGGGCTGGGACGGCAGGGGGGTGCGTGGTGGGAGGCCAACGGGGTGGCAGGAGGATGCAGGTGAGGGGGAGAGCCCAGGTCTGCAGCGGCAGTGGGTGTGGGTGGGGAGAGGCCCAGAGCGGGGCAGCACGGGATGTGTGGGGGGGAGCCCAGGCTGGGACGGCAGCGGGGTGTGGGTGGGGAGGCCCAGAGCTGGGGTGGCAGGAGGATGCAGGTGAGGGGAGAGCCCAGGGCAGGGCAGTGGGGTGTGGTGGGGAGAGGCCAGAGCTGGGGCAGCACGGGATGTGTGTGGGGGGAGCCAGGCTGGACGGCAGCGGGGTGTGGGTGGGGGGAGGCCAGAGCTGGGGGCACAGTGTGATGCAGGTGGGGGGGAGAGCCCAGGCTGCGGCGGCAGCGGGGTGTGGGTGGAGGGAGGCCCAGAGCTGGGGTGGCAGGTAGGTGCAGGGAGGAGCCCAGGGCTGGGGTGGGGGCAGCCAAAAATTTTTTTATTAGGGTGGCAAAAAACCAGCCCTGCTCAAGAGGCAACAAAGGATTTAATAGAGATGTAGGGGATGAAACAGGTAATGAAGCTGATGTTTCACTCACTTGTTCTCAGCAGTGGCTCAGGGACAGCAAGCCGCGGGGGTCGCCCTGCTGGGGGCAGCAGTCAGGCAGCCTTTGGTGACTTGCCTGCAGGGGGTCCACCGGTCCTGCGGATTCGGCAGCAGTTCAGTGGTGGGTACGCTGAAGCCATGAGACTGGGGACCTCCCGCAGGCATGCCGTCGAAACTGCAGGACCGGGGACCTCCCGCAGGCAAGCCACCGAAGGCTGCCTGGCTGCCGTGCTTGGAGCCGCAAAAAAGCTAGAGCCGCCCCTTTTTGCTCTGCGACTCTGCAGGCCAATTAACTGGTCCCATGCAGGCGTACAGGTGTGGTTTGTAAAGTCTAAAAAACCTGAAGTGGCTGAGAACTGAAAAATGGACGGTAACAGCCTGTGAGTCACAGTGATTTGACCCTGGTGAAATCCTGAAGAACAAAGAGCTCTCGCTCCTGCTTGTAGCTGTTTCCATGGCCTCACTCTGACTCAACAGACACTCCAGGCTACAGAGTGACAGAAACAATCCTGGAAGCTGGTTGTATAGATTGTGCCACTGATTTCTGTCTGTGTGTGCACAGGGGCAGAGTGAGCACAGCAGGTGATCAGCAGGGATGTGTTTCTTGAAGGAGGAATTCGCTCCACACAAGGCTTGGGCAGCCCAAATTGCATTTACAACCTAACAGGCGACACAGGCTGTATTTCTCCCATACAGATCACTCCTCTCCACCCACCCTAGAAACACAGCCCCTTGGGAGTAGTGCTTGCTGTGTGAATGGCACAGTGACAGGGCAGAACACTGAGAGACAGGAAGTGGAGGAATATCACATCTGAGTCACTTAAAGGGACACTGTCAACTTGAATTTTTTAAAGTGACTGATTTCAAACAATTCTGTTTTGGGAGAGAGCCCCCTTTAAACAGTGCATCCCGAGTTGAAAGGAAGAGGGGTTCTGTGCTCCCCTGTTGATGTTAAATGGGGTCTGCTCAGTTAGTCATTTTCTTCTGTGGTTGACTGCTTGTTCAAGGAAATTACTGTTCGAGTAGCCCCAGTCATGGCTCATCAGTGTAGTTTGAACCTGAGACTTTTAGCAGTAAAAGCATGGGCCTCTACCATTTGACCTAAAAGAGTAAGTCCATAAGCTGGTAGAAGTAGTAGGCTCTTGTCCTCTATGTGGAGCAGGCATTAGTAGGGAGGATACAGCCCATGTAGCCAGAGTCTTATACTGTCAAATGACAAAATAAACAAAAAAAATGGAAAAAAGTACTTTTTCTGCACTGACTTCCTACAGGTTCAGTCATCTCAGGTGTTACTCATAACATCATAACTATAAAACCAGCAGATGAATGTGGTTTGCAAGTTGAATGTGTCCCTTTAAACCAGCAGGAAATACTGTGCTGGGTGAATCTCATGGGTTGGAATTGGGATGCTTTTCTGGATCTCGTGGGTGCAAATTTCTCCTGAGATTTCTGGCTCTCTTGGCATCCAGCTCTGGCCTGGAATACTGTGGGAATGGTGTTTCCCTTGGCATTTTGGCTCTTGTGTTGCCATTCCCCATCAAAGTCTAGAAAAACCGAGGCAAACGCAAACATGAGGAATAGAATCATAGGACTGGAAGGGACCTCAAGAGGTCATCTAGTCCAGTCCCCTGCACTCAAAGCAGGACGGAGTATAATCTAGACCATCCCTGACAGGTGTTTGTCTAACCTACTCTATCTCCAGTGATGGAGATTTCACAATCTCCCAGGGCCATTTATTCCAGTGCTTATCCACCCTGACAGTTAGAAAGTTTTTCCTAATGTCCAGCCTAAACCTCCCTTGCTTCAATTTAAGCCCATTGCTTCCTTGTCCGATCCTCAGAGGTTAAGAAAAACAATTTTTCTCCCTCCTCTTTGTAATAACCTTTTACATACTTGAAAACCGTGATCATGTCTCTCTCAGTCTTTTCTTTTCCAGACTAAACAAACCCAATTTTTTCGATCTTCCCTCCTAGGTCATGTTTTCTAGGCCTTTAATCATTTTGTTGCTCTTCTCTAGAATCTCCAGTTTGTCCACATCTTTCCTGAAATGTGGTAGCCAGAACTGGACACAATACTCCAGTTGAGGCCTAATCAGCATGCAGCAGAGCAAAAGAATTACTTCTCGTGTCTTGCTTACAACCCTCCTGCTAATACAGCCCAGAATGATGTTCACTTTTTTTGCAACACTGTTACACTGTTGACTCATATTTAGCTTATGGTCCCCTATGACCCTCAGATCCCTTTCTGCAGTACTCCTTCCTAGGCAGTCATTTCCCATTTTGTATGTGTGCAACTGATCGTTCCTTCGTAAGTGGAGCACTTTGCATTTGTCCTTTTGAATTTCATCCTATTTACTTCAGACCATTTCTCCAATTTGTCCAGATCATTTTGAATTTTAATCCTATCCTCCAAAGCACTTGCAACCCCTCCCAGCTTGGTATCATCCGCAAACTTTATAAGTGTACTGTCTATGCCATTATCTAAATCAGGGGTCGGCAACCTTTCAGAAGTGCTGTGCCAAGTCTTCATTTATTCACTCTAATTTAAGGTTTTGCGTGCCACTAATACATTTTAACGTTTTTAGAAGGTCTCTTTCTGTAAGTCTATAATATATAACTAAACTATTGTTGTATGTAAAGAAAAATAAGGTTTTTAAAATGTTTAATAAGCTTCATTTAAAATTAAATTAAAATGCAGAGCCCACCCAGACTGGTGGTCGGGACCCGGGCTGCATGAGTACCACTGAAAATCAGCTTGTGTGCCACCTGCAGCATGAGTGCCATAGGTTGCCTACCCCTGATCTAAATCACTGATGAAGATATGGAACAGAACCAGACCCAGAACTGATCCCTACTGGACCCCACTCATTATGCCCTTCCAGCATGACTGTGAACCACTAGATGGATGGGAAGGATGGGAAAAGTGAGCTTGGCTTTTGAGACCCTTCAAAGCTTGTTCAGAACTTGGTTCCAGAAGCAGGCGGTGGGCTGGCAGTGCAGGGCTCTGACCTCTTGAACAGATCCACCCTGATTAGCATTTATGTTGGTGGATGTAACTCCCCAGGCTGGGATCTGGCCAGTGGCAAAGCCCTGAGATCCTGAGCACCTCGGCTTTGTGTCTCACACCCATCCCACAGCTGGGGCTGCTCACTGAGGAGCTGGGCTGCTGGTGATGGGGGCTCAAGGGGTGAACGTTAATGCCTAGTCCTGATCCCTTCCTGTTCCTCTTGCAGATAAACCCAAGGGAACTCCGCCAAGGGACAATGTAAGTGCAACATCCCCCCTCCCCTAGTTCTGCTGCTCCCTCCCTGCTTTCTCTGGCCTTTGTCTGCCCCTGTCCCTGCACTCACTGTCCACGTGCCCTCTCCAGGATGAATACTATGTCAGCTACTCTGTGCTTCCGAACCCCAAGCCCACCTGGGAATCAGCTGCAGGGGCGAGGGCTCCAAGAGGGAAATCCCGACCGGACAGTGACATTTATGAAAACGTTCCCCACCTGTGACCTGCGAGTGACCCCAGCCCCTCCCCTGGCCCAGCCTGGGGAAGCCTGACTGCCTCGTTAACTCTTCACTCCCCTGCTTGGCATGTAGGGCATAGAATGCAGCACATGCAGGCTGGGGCCATGGAGGCCTTGTCCCTGGCTGGTGCCCTCTGCATTAGGACTGACAAGCCAGAGCAGAGATGGAGGCAAATGCTCTGGGTCTGCACAGCTGCTGCTGCCTAGTGAGGTGTAGTGAGCAGATGATTTGCTGAGGGGCCCGGACAGCAGCCCTGATCTCTGTTAATCCCTGTGATGGGTCTCCGGTATCCATCCCAGGGGGTTGCCGGCTTGGGTGTTGTGACAACTGGGCTAATCCGCCCTGCCGCCAACAAAGGTTGGATTTGCTACATGGTTTGTCTTTGAGATTTTTTCATTTGCTTAACATGGCTTTATGTACAGCCCTTGTCCCCGGGGACTGACCTGCGGGAAGTGCCCTCTGCCTGTCCTGCTCGCCTAGACCCCGTGCAAAGACATGCTGAATAGAAACTCATCCATGGCTTGATCCTGGAGAGAGCAGGATCAGAGTAACACCCAGGGAGCAAGTCTGTTAACTAGGGAACCTGCAGCTGGGAGAGAGATTTTCCATCCTGCCTGGCTATAATGCTGGAATACAGCACTAGACCAGCGTCAGGTCTAGGTCTGGGGAATGGCTATATCCACGATCACGCAACATGGAGCTTGACCCAGCTGGTGTCTGACCGTGGTGATGGAGGTGATTTGCGCATTGGTTTTCTCCAGCACAAGGACACCAGGTGGCCAGAGATTGCTGGAATTTCCCAGCCTCCTCTCTCTGGAGGAAACTTGGTTCAGTTCAGCTTTACAAAGGTGTTTTCAAAACTGTTTCTTTTCTTAGAACTGGAAACACAATAAAACACCAAAGTGCCCAGAGCAGCTGGAGAAAGCCACTGTCCCCTGTTTCATGGATTCCAAGGCCAGAAGGGACCATTGTAATCATCAGATCTGACCCCCCTCTGTAACGTAGGCTAGAGAACTTCCCCCAAATAATGTAGACACAAGAACAAATGGGTGTAAACTGGACACTAGGAAGTTTAGACTTGAAATTAGATGAAGGTTTCTAACCATTAGAGGAGTGAAGTTCTGGAACAGCCTTCCAAGGGGAGTAGTGGGGGCAAAAGACATATCTGGCTTTAAGACTAAGCTTGAATTAAGTTATATGAAGGAGGTTGGATTATTGAATGGGTTAGCTTAATTTTGGCAATTGATCTTTAGATTATCAGCCAGGTAAGATTTGCCCAGTGGTTACTGTGATGGATGTTAGATGGGATGGGATCTGGTTACTGCGAGAATTCTTTTTCCTGAGTGCTTGTTACTGGATGAGCTCTTGCCCACATGCCTCAGGGTTTAGCTGATCGCCCTATTTTGGGGGTCAGGAAGGGAATTTTTCCTCGGGGGAGATTGGCAGGGGCCCCTGGAGGTTTTTCGCCTTCCTCTGCAGCGTGGGGCACGAGTCAACTGCTGGTGGATTCTCTACAGCTTGAGGTCTTCAAACCACAATTTGAAGACTTCAATAACTCAGACATAGGTTAGGAGTTTGTTATAGAAGTGGATGGGTAGGATTCTGTGGCCTGCTTTGTGCAGGAGGTCAGACTAGATGATCATATTGGTCCCTTCTGACCTTAAAGTCTATGAGTCTATAACAATTCCTTGAGCAACGCTTTTAGAGAAACATCCAGTCTTGATTTAAAAATTGTCAGTGATGGAGAATCCACAATGATCCTTGGTAAATTGTTTCAATGGTTAATTACTCTCACTATTAAAAATTTACACCTGATTTACAGGCTGAATTTGTCTAGCTTCAACTCCCAGTCATGGGATCATATTATACCTTTCTCTGGAAGACTGAACAGCTCATTATTAAATATTTGTTCCACATGTATATACCTATACATTGTAATAAAGTCCTCCCTTAGCCTTCTCTTTGTTAAGCTAAATAGATTGAGCTTTTAGAGTCTTGCACGATAAGGCATATTTTCTAATTCCTTATTCATTCTCATGGCTCTTCTTTGATCCTTCTCCAATTCATTAATATCCGTAATTGTGGCCATCAAAATCTACATTGTGGACACCAGAGCTGGACACAGTATTCAAGCACAGGTCGCACCAGTGCCAATAAAGAGGTACAATAACCTCTCTGCTCCTACACAAGATTCCCCTGTTTATGCATCCCAGGATCACATTAGCTCTTTTGGCCACAGCGTCACACTGGGAGCTCACGTTCAGCTGATTATCCACTACAAACCCCCCCAAATCTTTTTCAGAGTCACTGCTTCCCAGGGCAGAGTCCCCCATCCTGTAAGTATGGCTTGTGTTCTTTGTTTCTAGATGTTTACATTTACATTTAGTCATATTAAAATACATGTTTGCTTCTGCCAAGCTTATCAAATGATCCAGATTGCTCTGAATCAGTGACCTGTCCTCTTCATTATAAACCACTCCCTCAATTTTTGTATCACCTGCAAACTTTATCAGTGATTTTGTGTTTTCTCCAGGTCATTGATAAAAATGTCATATAGCATAGGGCCAAGAGCCAATCAATTCCTGCAGGACACCACAGGAAACACACTTGTTTGATGATGATTCCCCATTTACAGTTACATTTTGAGACCTACCAGTTAGCCAGCTTTTAATCCATTAAAGTGTGTCATGTTTACCACTCAAGAAAGAGATTTTGGAGCCATTGTGGATGGTTCTCTGAACACATCCACTTAATATGCAGTGACAGTCAAAAAAGCTAAAAGAATGTTGAGAATCATTAAGAAGGGGGTAGATAATAAGACAGAAAATATTATATTGCCTCTCTATAAATCCATGGTCACCCACATCTTGAATACTGCATGCAGATGTGGTCGCCCCATCTCAAAAAAGATATATTGGAATTGGAAAAGGTTCAGAAAAGGACAACAAAAATGATTAGGGGTATGGAACAGCTTCCGTATGGTGAGAGATTCATAAGATTGGGACTTTGCAGCTTGAAAAAGAGAAAACTAAGAGAGGATATGATGGAGGTCTATAAAATCATGACTGGTCTAGAGAAAGTAAATAAGGATGTATTATTTACTTCTTCTCATGACACAAGAACTAGGGGTCACTAAATAAAATTAATAGGCATCAGGTTTAAAACAAACAAAAGGAAGTTTTTTCTTCACACAATGCCCCGTCAATCTGTGGAACTCTTTGCCAGAGGGTGTTGTGAAGGCCAAGACTATAGCAGGGTTCAAAAAAGAACTAGATAAATTCATGAAGGATAGGTCCATCAACGGCTATTAGCCAGGATGGACAAGGATGGTGTCCCTAGCCTCTGTTTGCCAGAAGCTGGGAATGGGCAACAGGATGGATCACTTGATGACTACCTGTTCTGCTCATTCGCTCCCACTGTCCAAAGACAGGATACTGGACTAGGTGGCCCTTTGGTCTGACCCAGTATGGTCATTCTTATGTTCTTATGAACAATCAGTTGCACACATACAAGATGGGGAATGGCTGCTTAGGTGGGAGTACTGCAGAAAGGAATGTGGGAGTCATAGTGGATCACGAGCTAAATATGAGTCAGCAGTGTAACACTGCTGTAAAAAAAAGCAGACATCATTCTGGGATATATTAGCAGGAGTGTTGTAAGGATGACACAAGAAGTAATTCTTCCGCTCTACTTTGTGCTGATTAGGCCTCAACCGGAGTATTGTGTCCAGTTCTGGGTGCCACGTTTCAGGAAAGATGTGGACAAACTGGAGAAAGCCCAGAGAAGAGTAACAATAATGATTAAAGGTCTAGGAAACATGACCTAGGAGGGAAAATTGAAAAAATTGGGTTTGTTTAGTCTGGAGAAGAGAAGACTATGGGGGGACATGATAACAGTTTTCAAATACATAAAAGGTTGTTACAAGGAGGAGGGAGAAAAATTGTTCTTGTTAACCTCTGAGGATAGGACAAGAAGGAATGGGCTTAAATTGAAGCAAGGGTGGTTGCCTGTGGGCGTGGCTTCAGTCTAATCAAATACAGTGGAATGTGTCAGCCATCTTTATTAAGGGACGCATCATGCCCGTGCAGATAGCTGCAGGGCAGTGGCCACATCTTGCTGGCTTCAGCTGCATTGACAGAAATGGCAGATGGCGGCCATCTTGAATAAGGGAAAATTCACCAGTTGGCACCTTTCATCGTGTTTTCATGAGGCAGGTAAAAACCCACATGAAAGTGCTGAAGTTGCGATAAAATTGTGATAGTTGGCAATTCTGGAACTCTGCTGTCTGGAGGCAGCAAGGTCCCATGCTCCAGTTGTGCCATGTCCGGGGGCTCTGTTGTCCCACCCCGCTGTGGTTGCTAGGGTGACCATAGATTCATAGATTCATAGGTCAGAAGGGACCAATATGATCATCTAGTCTGACCTCCTGCACAAAGCAGGCCACAGAACCCTACCCATCCACTTTTATACCAACCCCTAACACATGACTGAGTTATTGAAGTCCTCAAAATTGTGGTTTTCAAAAGGCGAAAGCGGGACACATGCAGGAGCCCCACCCTCTCTCTGACCACACCCTCTGCCCCACCTCTTCCCCTGAGGCCCTGCTCCCTGGTTGGGCCAGAAGCCAGAGCTTGGCCATGGTAAGAGCTGCCAAGGGAAACCAGGCCACTCTAGGGAGCCCTGGACGCTCCATCTGCCTTGGGTGACATGCCCCGGGGGGACAGGGTCACTGGCCTGGGGCTGCTCTTGGGCACTCTGCCCCACCACCCAAGGCAGGTGGAAGGTCCTGGGCTCCCCACAGTGGCTTGGTGTGATGGGTTCCCTTGGGTGCAATCTGGAACTGGGGTACCGCAGAGCCTCTGTCTCACCAACCTGGGCTCCCTCTCGCACTGTGATGCTGTGACAAGCAGCAAACTGCTCCAGGTCCTGCACTTACACAGACATCCACAGGCAGGGAAGCACCCAACTCAGTTACATGAATGCTTCTCCTATTCACTCATGAACCAACAATAGAGAGGCTCCAGCCAATTCCCCCCAGCTCGCCAGCCTAGCACCCCAGGCCTGTACCGTCCTGACCACTGTACGTTTATTACCTAGTCTACCACTTCTACAAAGCAAAGTGGATGTGCACCAGCTCTTGTTCCTGAGAGATTTCCCCAAGCACTTCAAGCAAAATACACTGTTTTAGGTAAAATATCAAACAGATTTATTAACTACAGAAAGATAGATTTTAAGTGTCTATATGTAGTAAGCATACAGATCAAAGCTGGTTACCTAAGAAATAAAAATTAAAATTGCAATCTGAGTTCTATAAACTAGACAGGATTTAAATCAAGCACTGTCTCACCCTGATGGTGCAGTTCCTTTATACACATGCTGGGATTCTCCTCTCCAGCCTGGAACCACCTTCCCAGTTCAGTCTTTGTTCTCCAGATGTATTTCCAGGTGTTGAGTTGTGAGGGAAGTGAGGCCCCAGTGATGATGTCTCTTCCCCCTTTTATAGCTTCTTCCAGTTGGCTGGAAAATCCTTTGCTATGACATGAGTCAAACAGTCTCCATTGCTTATGTGCTATCTCTGAGAAGTCTCCATTGTATATGGTACCTGGGACAGTCCTTGTGAGTGCATACTCCCTTTAATGGAGCATGATCAGTTTCTGACTGCCTCATTATTGTACCAGAAAGGCTGGTTGTGAGTGTTCCCAACCTCACAACATATTTCAGTAACACACACGTAGCAAAACTTCATAACTTCACATACAATGACAGCACATACATGCCAACAGGATATTAATATTCAACAGATCAAGACTTTTAAAATGGTACCTCACAAGACATCCTTTGCGCAAAACATATCATAATTATGAGGGTGCCAGGATGTTGCTTTGGGGTACAGAGTGTCACACCAGAGCTTCCTGGGCAGCTCTTACCACAGCCCAGCTCTGGCTTCTGACCTGGTTAGGGGGAGAGACCTTGCAGGAAGAGGAGAAGCAGGGGTGGGGCCTTGTGGCAAGACGGGGCTGAGGCCCATCTCAGCCACCACCTCCCGAAAGGAAGAGGCTGGTGCTTCCCCTGAGCTGGCATGGAGTGGTGCCACAGGAAATCTGGGACAAAGGTTGTCCTGGAGTCATTCAGCCCAGGACTAGAACTTGAACTCTGCATTTCGGGTCTGTCCCACCCGATTCGGGACAGGTGCTCACGCTCATGCTGTCTGACAGCCCTCAGGTAAACATCCGTTTCTGCACTCCTTGTATCACTCTTTTCTGGGATTCCCTGAAATACGAGTCTGCCTGGGTGATGCCCTCCCATGGCCATGTCGTAACCTCCTTGGACCCATTGCTGTTTACAGCAATTGTTCTGCAGCATCATTTCTATGAATGGGGCCAGCTACTGAAACCCAAATCATACTGAGTTTTTTGTTTGTCCATCTCTGCCTCAGTATATGTCTGCAAGGCCTTGGTAACTGACAGCAGTTTCTATCAGAGCAGGCACGCTAGTTTTCCTTTGAACAAAACGTCAGGAGGTGACACCCCATGGTTCATCAGTGCCATTCTGTAATGTAAAAGTGCTAAATACAGAGCAGAGTCTGATTCTGCAACATTTTTCAGTAGGTGCTTTATTATTTTGACACCATTTTCCACCAACTCATTGGATTGGGGATAATGGTACTCGTGGGGAAATTCTGCGCCACTGCATGCAGCATAACTAACATGCCACACGTAACTTTTTTTCCACATAAAATAACTTCTGCCAGAAAGTTTCTGCAGTTCCGCCTTTTGCCCACTGTAGGCCGCTGCGGTGCTAGAACAGAGTGGCCACTCCCGGGCAGGAGCAGGCCCAGCTGGCAATAGGGCAGTGCCCTGCCTGTGAGGCCAGATCAGGAGACAGGGGCTAGGGGCAGACAGCTGGGGGGATGGGGGCGGTCACAGACTGGGGTTTATAAGGGCTGCATTGAGGAAGGACAGGCTGGGGAAGGGACTGAATGGGAGTGGAGATGCTGGGCCACATGGGGGAAGGGAGAGAGGATTCAGGGCCACATGCGGGGAGGGGGTGGCTGAGTGGGGGCACAGGGACGGATGGGGACTGGGGGTGCAGGACCACATGGGGATGGTGGGAGGGGCTGGCTTAGTGGGTGCAAGGACACAAGTCGGTTGTGGGGGGGCTGAGGTGGCACGGAGACACATGGTGACCGGGGGGGGGGAAAGGAGTGCAGGGACACATGGGGATGGGGAGAGGGGCTTGCTGAGGGAGTGCACGGACACATGGGGACAGGGGGTGCAGGGTCACATGGGGAGAAGGGGTGGCTGAATGGGGACACAGGGATGGGTCGGGGAGTGGGAGTCTGAGTTGGGGTGGAGGAACACATGGGGATGGGTGGAGGGGGTGCAAGGACACATGCGGGTACAGGGACACTTGGGGATAGGGACAGATGTGCCTGGACTGAATGGGAGAGACTAGGGGTCACCATGGGGGAGGCTCCCTACCAATCCCTCCCTGCCCTCCCCTGCAAAAAAACTGTTCCATATTTCTCTCTCTCTCTCTCTCTCTCTAACCGCCGGTTCACTCCCAAGTTCCTTCTGTCTCCCTCAGCTCCTCCATTACCCTTGACTCCCCCAAGCCTTTGCACTGCTTCTGAGAGGGGTGGGAAATATGGCTCTGTATTGTAGTTTAAATGAACATAAGAACAGCCAGACTGGGTCAGACCAAAGGTCCATCTAGCCCAGTGTCCTGTCTTCTGACAGCGGCCAATGCCAGGTGTCCCAGAGGGAATGAACGGAACAGGGAATCATCTACTCAAAGTTCCGTATTTATAAGCCTAGCAAGGAATCTATGTGACAAAAAACATTTCCTGAATCTTCCTCATTATCTGTATTGCTGCAGACAGACTTGCTGACAGGTATTTTGAAATAAATTACCAAAATAATTGAAATTGGTGTGATTATATTGTGTCATTTTGACAAATAAAAAATGCTGAATTTTACAATATTGTGTGTAGAATTTTTAATTTTTTGGCCAAAATTCCCCCGGGGTAATAATAGGGACTAGTGGTTACATACCTAAACCCAAACTTTACTGCAAACTGCTTAAACTCATGCCTACCAAACTAGCCTATTGTCATACATTACTATGTCACACATACCATGTCTAGCAAAACCAGATTGGAAAGGCACTGTTTAGCTGTAGTATCCTCTAGTGACTGTCTCAGGGGAGTGAGAATAATAGTCCAGGACAAATACATCATGTTTTGCCATCCATCACGAACACACCTATCCCTACCATGCTCCAGGGGGACAATTTTTCCTGTGTCTCCTTCCCTTGACTTGGCCTTTATTTTCAGGATATGCAGCAACCCTTAGCAGCTTCCTCAAAGTTGCTGTTCGTTTGAGGCCAGCATAAATTGTCTCTTAGATTTTTTTTAATTTCTAAATGACCTGCAGGCTGCTCTAGTTCATCCCTGGATCCTGCCCAGATCCAGAACGCAATTTAGAGCCCCATTTCCCATCCTTTTGTCCCTGCCCCAAGCACAGGAAGGGGTAACTCAGACATCCATCTGCCAAATGACATGCCCAGCTATGGGGCTCTATGAATAATAAAGGGCCCGATATGGAGCTGAGATCCCTGACCAGCTGACCTATGTGGGGGGACATGGGCAAGAGGCAGGGTTTGGGGCTGGGCATTTAAATTATTGGTGCAGAGGGGACACTTTGGGGGGACTTTCCAGAATGTCTGGTCCCCCATCTCCCCAGGTGTGGGTCACGGCTGCTGTTAGGGCAGGTCATCGGTATCTGGGGCTATCATCCTGCCTGGTCAGGCAAAGGGGCTGGGGTGGTCTGAGCCTGAGGACCTGGCTGAAGGGAGCGCTGCGGAACACACAGCCAGTATAAATCATTGCAGACTTATTGCACTCCTAGTCAGTGACCTGGCATGAGAATTTCTTCCTTCCTTGGCATCTGAATGGCATGGACACAAACCTGCTGTGTCACAAATACCTTGGAGAGAAGTTGCCCTGATCGCCAGGAGGGATTTGTGCATGTCACATTCCAGCTGCTGACAATTCACAACCTGAATCAAAGGCAAAATTCAGGTGATAAATTATTTTCTCAGCTCTAGGTAATGACCTACTTCCCCCTGTGCAAAGAGCCGTGGGCTTTTTAGTGACCACAAGATGTGAAGGCCTTAAATCTCTCATCTGACACAGGCACCTTCATTAGCACAGCACCCGGAACACCATACCCAAGCATTGGCTCAGCATGACTCAAAAGAAAGAGCGCCCCCTTCTGAATTTCCAGCACCATTTCCTGTAGCACTTGTGATTAGATTTGGAGGTTTCCTATCTAAACATTGACCAGGCTTGACCAACCCTGCTTAGCCTTGGAAACCTGTTAAGATCACATAGGCCATGGTGAAACCGCTGAAGGCAGAATAGGAGCAGAGGGTTGAAACAGTGAAATGGGTAGAGATCAATGATAAGCCGTGTAACATACCACAATATTATGCTAGGCATGAAAATGAAGGAGACGTAAGAATAAAACAGTTTGCACAGACAGAAGTGTTGCTTTGAATCCCAGATGTTATCGGATCTGGAAAAATGCGGAGTGAGTGAGTAGCTGGAGTATCCATCTATTCCATGTACAGAAAACAGCTTTGTATTCCTGCTTCAACATCCAGATGCTGTAACTGCACAGTCTGTGCAAATGATTAACTGATGCTTGGATTTTTTTTTTCCTGCAGTAAATTTATGTTACTGGCCCCACTCCCTCCCCCCTAAATCAGCCCCCTCCCAAACACACACACATACTTTATCGCCTTCTATTCAAACAGCTTATTGGAAATTTCCTTCCTGCATCTTGCTTGTTGGGAGCTTTTGAAAGAAAGCTTTCCTGGCTGCAAAAAGCTCCTGTGGGTCTGGGAAGACTTGGCAGGTCTGCTAGAGAATAAGAGTAGAGCCCTGTGTGGGACTATTTTTTTTATCCCATTCTCACTCGCTCCTGCATTGTTTCTTATGTTTTTATCCCATCTCCACCTGCAAACGCCTTAGATCCCACAAACCCTGCAAAAGAGACAAATTTCCCCATGCTACTAACGAACAAAAACCAGCAACAGTCGGTTAATATATATCTAAATAGAATTCAGACACAATTTTTACTACTAAATGAATAAAACAAATCTTGCTTAAATTATGTAAAAATACTTTAACTCTTGTTGTAATAGACATCAAATCTCTTTCTATTCCTCTCTTAAATTTAAGAATTAAAACCTTTTATTAAAAAAAAAAAGAAAACCTCGCTTTACGTTGCTGAAATTCACTTTATGACAAACTGCTGTTGTGTGTCTATCGCACGGGACGTCAAAACAAATTGCGCCACAATTTTGCCTTAAAATGTGCAGATGTTTTTTAATGATCATAAAAAGAAAGTTGTTTTAAAAAAACTGGAAGTTTTTACACCGTTTAAATACTCGTTTTAGAACTTTGAAACATACCAGTCAAGTTATTTATATGTCAGGATTATTATTGCTTTTGAAAAACATTGAATGGAAAAACTGCTTGCAGCACTAGGTTTTTGATAGAAATAAATGTTAAAACAAGGCTCAAACTAAGTGATCGACAATAAGGTCATATTAACCAGGCGGTGTAGGTAAGCTTGCAGTTTGTTTTCCTGCAAATTATTGCAGTGTGGGTTTTTTGCCCATCCAATCCTGCCCGCAACAAAGTACATTTTACCTGCTCCCACTATTCATAGAATCACAGAAGATTAGGGTTGGAAGGGTCATCTAGTCCAACCCCCTGCTCAAAGCAGGACCAATCCCCAACTAAATCATCCCAGCCAGGGGTTTGTCAAGCTGGGCCTTAAAAACCTCTAAGGATGGAGATTCCACCTCCTCCCTAGGTAACCCATTCCAGTGCTTCACCACCCTCCTAGTGAAATAGTGTTTCCTAATATCCAGCCTAGACCTCCCCCACTATAACTTGAGCCCACGCCCTTGTCGTCACCCACCTATGTAGAACAGCCGACTCCATCCTCTTGTGAACCTCCTCATGGTAGTTGAAGCGGCTGCTACAAGATCCCCATCACCTCTCTCTCAGATTAAACTAACCCAGTTTCCTCAGCCTCTTCTCATAAGTCATGTCGCCCACACCCCTGATTATTTTTGGTTCCCCCGCTGGACTTCCCTAACCTTGTCAACATCCTCTTTCTTATTGGGGCGCCCAATAACGAAGCTAATACTCCAGAGGAGTCTCCAACCAGTGCCGAATAAGGGAGTAATCATTCCCAACTCTGGCAATAGGCGCCGTATCTAATTGCAGTCCAATATGCATTAACCTTTCTGCCACTGAGGCACACTGCCGACTCTATCCACCTACGCCGAGATCCCAGGTCTCCTTGTCTGGCAGAACTAGTGCTTAGCCAGCCTGGTCCACAGCCTGTTGCAAGAGATTCCTCCATTCCTATAGTGCAGGGACTCTGCACTGTCCTGTTGAATCCCATCATGATTTCTTATGGGCCAATCATCCAATTTGTCTAGGTCACTCTGGACCCTATCCCTACCCTCCAGCATATCTACCTCTCCCCAGCTTAGTGTCATCTGCGAACTTGCTGAGGGTGCAATCCATCCCATCATCCGGATCATTAATAAAGATGTTGAACAAAACCGGCCCCAGGACCGACCCTTGTGGCACTCCGCTTGATACCAGCTGCCAACTAGACATTGAGCCGGTGATCACTACCCGTTGAGCCAGACAATCTAGCCATCTTTCTATTCACTTTATAGTCCATTCATCCAATCCATACTTCTTTAACTTTCTGGCAAGAATACTGTATCAAAAGCTTTGCGTAAGTCAAGTTATATCACAGCCACTGCTTTCCCCATATCCATCGAGCTGGTTATCTCATCATAGAAGGCAATCAGGTTGGTCAGGCATGACTTGCCCTCGGTGAATCCATTTTGACTGTTCCTGATCACCTTCCTCTCCTCCAAGTGCTTCAAAATGGTTTCTTTGAGGACCTGCTCCATGATTTTTCCAGGGAGTGAGGTTAGACTGACCGGTCTGTAGTTCTCCTGGTTCTCCTTCCTCCCTTTGTTAAAGATGGGCACTATATTTGCCTTTTTCCAATTGTCCTATCCAATCATGCTGGTGAAGGTGAGAGTCTCCTCTGAGCAGTAGCCTCCGTAAACCGGTGCCGCAGCAGTGCAGAGTCATGGCCGCTGGCTCCGTCTTTGTCTCTGTCCTGTGGACCCCACCCGTTGCCATGTTCCAGCTCACAGCTGACTTCCGGGAGGATGGGGATCTGCAGAAAGTCAACCTGGGGCTGGGTGTCAATTGCACAGATGAGGGGCAGCCCTCGGTCCTGCCAGGAGTGAAGAAAGTTGAGCAGAAGATCTCCCATGATTCCAGCTTGAATCAAGAATACCCGCCGATCCTCGGCCTGCCTGAGTTCTGGGCCAACACTTAGAGAATCGCGCCTGGGGAGGATAGTCGTGCTGTCAAGGAGAATCGTGTAGGAGGCGTTCAGTACTTGGGCAGGACTGGCGCTCTGCACAGCAGAGCAGAGCTCCTGAAGTGCTAGTACAATGAAACTAACAACCCAGCAGCTCCTGTCTACGTCTCTTCTCCTTCCCGGGAGAACCACAACTTGGTGTTTGTGAACGCTGGCTTTAAACCGTTCCAATCGTCCAACCGTCCTATGATGGCAGTGGGTCCTGCATTGGGTTGCCATCGTTGTGTTTCAAAAATAAGAAAGTTTTCTTAGCACCCCAACCCCATCCCTCCTCCCAATGGAATTATTATCATGATCATTGCATTATTATTAATAAAAAGCAGAACTCACCTACGTTGACCAGGGGTATTTCTTGCTGCTTTTTGCAGCACTCAGGAACTCCCAATCTTGTTGTACAGAAATGAAATAAGGGATGTCCCTTGTAATAAGGGACTGTCTGTTGGCAACCCTAGGATGGGACTTGCAGGATCCCAGTCCCCCTGCAGGGATCTGGTGCAAACCATGACACTAGGCCCTGAGCTTCGCAGCCCCCTCTAGTGGGGATCTCTGAGTGAGCAGCTCTGGCTGACAATCCAGTACCAAGTGCATCCTCTAGGAAGCAGCCTGGAAGTGCCACTAGCTTTGCTGTTCATGTGGGTTCAAAGAGCTCTGGTGCCACCTAGTGGATGCTCCCACCAATGCCTCTTCACAAAATGCTCCTTATCCCCTTGGCCCAGATCCACAAGGGTATGTGGGTACCACCGATTTCAATGGAAGTTAGGAGCCTAAATGCCTTTGAGGATTTGAGCCCTTATGCCAACCTGAGGATACATATACACGGCAACCTGCAGTGTCATTTCCAGACCGGGGAGACATACCTACTAGCGCTGATTGAGCTAAACACAGAAGTGTAGTCATGGTGGCGTGAGAGTGGTACAAGATAGCTGCCCCAGTTACCCCATCTGAAACCTTAGATACATATTCACAGGGCCGGTGCAACCTATCAGGCGACCTAGGCTGTTGCCTAGGGCATTAGGATTTGAGGGGCGGCATTTTCTTCGGCAGTAACTGCAGTGGCCTGATCTTCGGCCACCCCGGTCACCACCAGCATTTTGGCAGAGGACGCTGGGGCAAGGGGATGTGGGGAGGGCCATCTGTAGCAAGTAAGGGGGGGCGGCACACGGGGGAACTCCCTGCCCCAGCTCACCCCTGCTCCGCCTCCTCCCCCCGAGCACCCTGACGCTGCTTTACTTCTCCCGCCTCCCAAGCTTGCGGTGCCTAAGCTGATTGGCGCCACAAGCCTGGGAGGCGGGAGAAGTGAAGCAGCGACAGCATGCTCGGGGTGGAGGCGGAGCAGGTGTGAGCTGGGGCATGGGGTGGGGGGGTGCCTCAGGGCAGAGGGGGGAAGCTGCCGCCGGGGGCGGGTGCCTCAGGGTGGGAGGGGGGGGGGGGAGGGCACAAGGTGGAAGTTTCGCCTAGGGCGCGAAACATCCTTGCACTGGCCCTGTATATTCAGGCAGCTACACAGTCCTGCTGCTCTCACTGTAGTGGCTACACTGCTGCTTTTAGCATGCTAGCATGACCAGAGCGAGCATGGGTGAGCCTGGAGCTAGTGTGAGTATGACTTGCTGAACTAGAAATTACCCCTCCAGCTCCAGTGCAGACATATCCTGAAGGGGGGAGGTTTAAATGTCTCGGTGCTACACACAGCAGAGAGGGAGAGTCCCTTTAAATGAGGGAAGTAGGGGGCCAGGGATCCTTTAAGTGAGTCCTTAAACACCAAGGTTTTGTCTATTCCACATGTGAAGGATCCAGGGCAAGTTTCACGTGGTTTCCCCCAGAATCCTTGACATAAATGTCCCTGCCCCAGCTGTTGTGCTCCTGTCTGCTGCCCGCCACCCCAGAGGTGGCTGCATTTTGGACACGTTGCTCCCACTACCTGCAGTGGGAGCTGCTGTGCCTGCCTGATGAAGGTTTTCACCCCAAAGTCCTTGTCACTGGGAACTTCCAATTGAAGGCCCCAATCCTGCAGGAAGCCCTGGAGCAGTGGTATGGTAGGGGGCAGGGATCAGTATGTAAATTACATTGAATAAAGAGCAGGCCCAATCCCACATGGCTCACATGCCCACTGCTCCAGTCCCACTGACCTCAGTAGGGCCTCTGCGCACCCAAGCAAAGCAGGGCTGAGCCTGAGACCCAAAATGATAAGAGCATGGTGCAGGTGACAGTCACTGCTAGGACACAGAGCCCATTCTTCAGGGAGGACTAGGGGGTCCTGCAGTGGTAAGGGGGGCACCCTGCAGGCAGGGCGTGAGGAGAGGCCTTACATGCACTGCCCCTTTGCTGAACAGTTCTGTGCAGAATAAACACACTTTTTATAGAAACTCTAAAGAGCCAAATGGCAGGAGATTCTTGTTCCTGAGCCTAGCAGCACCGTTCATGAGGGGGGTTCGCTCCCACCCCCACCTCCAAACCCACTAGGTGCAGGGGTGTCAGGGGCAATGGGGCATCACTATGGTGCCCCTGGGCTCCAGCTGGCAGAGGACATGGGGAGCCCAGAGCCACAATGCCCTCTGCTGGAAGAGGGCAGGAGGGCAAGAGCGTCAGTACCAGCCCCAGAGCCATGGGCTAGTGAAAGCAGGCAGTGGGGGGGCAAAGGATGAAAACTCCAATGTCAGGCAGGGGCAAACACGGGAGTGGGGGAGGGCAGACCCTCCCTGCCCCCTGACTGGAGCTGGCTGGCATAATGGCAGGGCTCGCTCCTTAGGAAAATTCTAGTTGTCCCCTTGTCGTCAGGCCCTGCTGGTGGGGGCAGGTTCTGTGCCTGACTCTGGCAAGAGGGGGAGGAGGGTGCCAGGCCCTGGGGGGCGGGTGCCAGGTCCTAAGGGAGCAGGTGGGGGGTGCCAGGCTCTAAGGGGGGGATAGGGGGTGCCAGGCCCTAAAGAGCAGTTAGGGGGTGTCAGACCCTGGCAGGAGAGTGTCAGGCCTGATTGGGGATGCTAGGCCATAAGAGGAGGCAGGTGAGGGTGGCCAGGCCTTAAGAGGGGGCCCTAACTGGTAGAGGCAGTTAGGGAATGCTAGGTCCTTGTGCATGCAGGTGGGGGGGTACCAGGCCTAAGGTTGGGGGCTGGCCCTGATGGGATAGGAGGGATTGGGG
>NC_133779.1:53543382-53574705 GCF_003597395.2 Chelonoidis abingdonii | reverse complement strand
AAGATGGCGGCGGCGGGGGCCGGGCAGGCAGGCCCGGACCGGGAGCTGGACGAGCTGCTGGACAGTAAGGGGGCCGGGATCGGGATCCTGGCGGGGGGCAAGACAAGGCCTGGTGGGGTCATATGGGGGCGGGGGCTTCCCTCCTGTGGGGACCGTGTCACAGGACGGGGCGCTGTCCGCAGGGGCCTGGGGGTCCCCGAGCCCCGTGAGACTCCCCGCCTGGCTTGTGCAAGGCAGCGGCTGGAGGAGCCGGTGAGGCTGGAGTGGGTCCCCTGCTGCGCCCTTCATTGCCCCAGGGACGCACCTTGTCCTGGGGCTGGGATTTCAGGGGGCTGCCGGGGGCGGGGGGGGCTATCAGCTAAAACATTCAAAGCTGAGATCCCAGCGCGGGAGACCCGGGGGGCGGGGAGTGTGTAAAACTGGTAAATAGCCTTCATCTTGGACATAACAAGGGCCATATGGTGGGGTAAATTGGGGCCCTGACCCCTAACTGGGGGCGACTGGGGTAGAAATAACAGTGATTCCTCTGGGCTGACGGAGCCTGGTCTGTGCCATGGTATTAGTCCGGGGTAGGAGTTCTCAGCTGACTAGGAGGATCTGTTGCCAACAGCTGGTCTTTGACCCTCTTGGCTCGCTCATTGGTCTTGGGCACTAACAGAGTTTGGGAGACTTAAGGGAAGATTCAGTGGGTGACCCTCATCCCAGTTCTTCCACACCCAGTGCAGGGGTTGGGAACTGCTGGTCAGAAGGATGTGACCTCTGGAAGAGAAGTGAAAGTTCCCAGCCATCTGGGCTTGTTATGGACTCCCTGGCATTTTCACAGGAGCCTGGCCATTAACTCTATTGGGGCTGAGTTGCTGCTTAGATGATTACAGAGTGTCAGCTCAGATTTCCTTGTGGCTTCATTTAGATACAAGATATTTTGTCCCTCAGTTGTCTTAAATTTATTTATGTGGCTGTTAAACAGTTGCCAGGCTTCACCCCAGAGGCAGTGGCATTTCAGTGGATGAACTGATCTTTATTGTTGGCATTGGTGGGAGTGCTTTATCTTATATTGCAGTAGGGCCCAGAGGCTAACCAGACAAAGCCCCATTGTCATAGGTGCTGTGTATAAGAAATGGCAGCCCCAGCCCCACAGAGTTTACACCCAAAAGCCAAGGCATAGAGTATGGATGAGACAAACAAGCAATTTGTGGTGGGGGAAACAAGGTAACAAATGGTAGGATCTGGGTAATTCTTAGTCAGCAGGGATCACACTGTAAATGTCACTTCACTAACTTTCTTTATGTTTGCAACAAGCTCTAAGACTGGACCCAGATTGCTGTATTACAGGAATCTGAATCCTTAAAGGGACACTGTCACACTACAGAATAGTACTAAAAAGTTTTCTCAACTAGTTAGTAACATCTCCGATCGCTAAACTGAATGAATGCTAAGAATTTAGGGCCCAGTTCTGCAAACACTGAATATCTGGTGACTTCATTCATAGTCCTGCTCCCCTTTTGGTCAAGTCATAGCCAGTGGTGAAGCTAAACGTGCTTTCAGGACTGGAGCCTTCCTTCTCATTCTTTGTGCTCCTTGTTGACGTTCGGCACGCCTCTCAGTTCGAATATCGATGCAAACCAGTCAGGTGGACTTCTGGGTCATCGGGAGTTTCTGACCAATTTCCTTTGCGTTTTTCTGGTGCCAGCCTCATGACGCACAGCTTGGTTCAGACAGAAATCATTTTTTAAAAATGAACTTTAAACATTTCACTAGCGCTTAGATTTTATTTATTTTTTTAAATCCTCTTTCACAAAATCTGAATGTTGGGTTAAGTTTAAGCTGACTGGGTCCCTTTAACCATCCCTCAGCTTGGTGCCTTGTGTCAGTGCATTAGCTTGAGCCCTGGCCCTGGTTGACACTGGGGGTGGGGGGCAGGGGGTTGATGTAAGATACACAACTTCAGCTACGGGAATACCGTAGCTTATCTGATTCCGACTCTCCTCCTGGCCTCACGGCGCGGGATCGACGGCTGCGGCTCCCTCGTTGACTCCGCTACCGCTGCTCGCTCTGGTGGAGTTCTGGAGTCGACAGGGAGAGCGTTCGGGGATCGATATATCGCGTCTAGATGAGACGTGATATATCGATCCCCGATAAATGGATCGCTACCCGCCAATGCGGCCTGGACGTACCCCTGGAGAGAGGGGGAACTTGCCCCGCAAAGCTGGGTCTGCAGGGATCATGGCTATGTTGCCATGCAGCTGTGTGCTTAAATTAAAGTACCAAGTGTAGGATGAAAACTGGACGTTCATCTCCCTCCACCCTCATCTGCAGCAACTCTAGGATTTGGAATGCTCTGTGCCATGAGGGTAGTTCCTGGCAAGCCAATGGCTTTAATGATGAAGTATGACTCAGTATAAGCTGCCTGAGGCTGCTTAGGGTGTGTCTACACAGTATTTTGGAGTGAGCCTCCCAGCCTGGGCTGACAGCTGTCTATACAGCTGTTTTTAGAGCACTAGGGTGAGCCCTGCTAACCCAAGTCCGTCAACCCAGGTTGGGAGACTAGTTCCAAAATGCTGTGTAGACAGACCCTCACTGCAGCATGAGTATCTTAAAGGCTTTCTCCTTGTCACAATGTGCATGGCTTCCCCTGGGCTGGCTGCCTTTGCTTCCTAGCAAGCTTCGTGTAACCCCTCCTGTCTCCCCCTCTTCTGGGGCCTGCATGATTATAGCCACGCAAGTGAACTCTCCCTGCTTCTGTCTTTAAGGTGCACTTGGTGATTTTGAGAAGACCAAACCGGTCCCACCGCCGCCCCCTGCTGCTGGAGCTGGGGATGCCTGCAGTTCTGAGAAGTCGCCAGGCGATGCAGCCCAAGTATGAGCTCGGAAAGTCCATCTGAGTGCAGGGTGGAGAGGGTTCGGGGAGAAGTTCCCCTTGCTTTACAAATCTGGTAGAGCCCCTTCCTCCTGTGGGCAGGGCTCTTGTCTGGGGATTCTTGGCTTCCCATTCTCCCCCACTCCCCCTCCCGCCAAGCCTTCCTCCCAAATATGCTGGCTGATCAGGGCTGTAGCTTTGACTGGTGGTCTTTCTTGGGGATGAGTAGAGTGGCTTGGTCATGTGGCTAGGCACTCTGCTGTCTCAGGAGCTGCCTGTCCTTGATCCCTGTCACTGCAGTTGTGATTGGCCAGAATGTTCTTGCTGCCGGTCCACAGAATCAGGCCTTGGGAGCTGTGTGGCAAGAGTTGTTCGGGGTCCAGCCCTTTGTCTCTGGAATTCTTGCTTCCTGTGGCTTGGTCAGGACACAGTGGAAGCAGCATCTGTTCAGTCCTGCTCTGTAGCTGGAAGGGCACTCCTAGTGGGTGGAGGTGGTAGGGATTGGGCTAGTCTGGGACCATTCATTGCAAAGGTCACTGTTTCTGATTGTTGTGACTTACCCAGATACAGCTCTAGTGGGAATCGTGTTTTTGAAGGGGTTTTAATGACTAGAGCTGGATCTGGGAGTCAGAACTCCTGGCTTTGATTTCTGGGTCTGTCACTGACTTGCTGTGTGAGTGTAACACGGACAGATCCTGGTCGTCGGCGGGCAGAATCGAACCTGAGATATCTGGAGCTAAATGAACCTCTACTGCATGAGCAAAAAGGCATATGGCTGTTAGCTAAGGCTGTAGAGAAGACTCATAATCTCTTTCCAAGTAGTCTCGGTGCCACTAGATGGGACAAAACACCACAACCAGGAGGCATGTGGGTTACATGAGCACAGGCAAGTCACATCCCCTCTAGGCGTGAACTTCCCTGCCTGTAGAAAGGTCCGAATCTCTACCTCAAATTTGAACCCAGCCTGAACACTTTGAATGCTTTGATTTATTCTGTTTTCACAAGTCTTTGTTCTTGCTGTATCTTTGTGTTCCCCATTTCTGGGAGCAGAATGGCAATGGTGCAGGAACCTGTTCTCAGGAGACTCAGCTCCGCTTCACAGACTTGGCAAGCTTGGATCAGCACTGGAATAGGCCTGTGGTCCTTCCTGGGCTTTGGTCCCATCCAGTTGCCCAGGGAACACCCATGTGCATCTCTTGGTCCCTGTGGGAAGATTTTGTTCTGAGTGGGGCACAGAGCTCTGTGATACTATGGTTTGCTTGCTTCCTTCCAGCACTCCCTCTTTGCCTCCCAGGAGAAGTTCTTCCAGGACCTGTTTGACAGCGAGCTGGCGTCGCAGGCCACGGCGGAGTTTGAGAAGGCCATGAAGGAGCTGGCTGAGGAAGAACCCCACCTGGTGGAGCAGTTCCAGAAGCTATCAGAAGCAGCTGGCAGAGTTGGTGAGGAGTGGATTTGGCACTGTTACCCTTTGTGTGACATTGATTCTGCCGGAGGGGGAGCTGTTTGGATTTAACATTAGGGGAGTTAGCTGCCCACTGGGTTAGCACAGAGGCCTGGGAGTCAGGACTCCTGGTTTCTGTCAGTGGCTCGTTGGGTGGCCACAGGACAGTTGCTTCTCCATGTGATATCATGCTACCTTTCCGTGGCGCTGAGGGGCTTAACTCCCATTTGGTGGGCTGTGAGACCATCAGATGATGGGTTTCCAGAGAGCTTTGTAAAACTTACAATGATCGTCCAGCACAGTATTGATCCCACTAAGGTACATCCACCCTGACCAGAATGGGAAGAGGAGAGTTCTGGCTCCATGACCCCATCAGCCCTTGACCCCTCAGGCTGCCATTGAGGGGCCACACTTGCACCAGTTTTTTTGTAGAGTGAAATATATGAAACCAAAGGACAGTCTGGAGCCTTGGGTTAGGAACATGGAAGTGGCCCGACCTGGGGGCCATCAGGAGCAGTGTCTGTTTCCAACAGTGGTTGGTATCAGCTGCTTCAGAGGAAGGTGCAGGAAATCTAGCAAGTATGGGACAGCCGGTCCCATGCACAGCTAGCTCCTGAGCCCAACAATCAGTGGCTGGCTTGTGCAGAGGGTGAATAGCCCTTGCAAAATGTTATTTTTTAATATTTACTAGACTAATATTGGCTATACTCATTATCCGTATAAAGTTGTATCCTCTCTGATTCTCCCTGTTCTCTTGGCCTCAGTGGTAGCCGGTGGAACTCACTGCTACCAAGTATCCATGGCTCATGTGAAAAAAAGTTTCCTTTAATCAGTTTTGGATTTGCCAGCTGTCAGTTTCATTAACTGGCCTGTGTAACCTAACCCCATGATTGCTGTGAATGAGATTCCCTCTTTAAAGAACGACTTACAGATACCTTCTTTTATTGTGCCAACTCAGATTACCTACCCATGAAACAAAGAATCTGTTTGAATCTGTCCCTAAGGTGTGCTTCTAAACCCAATTCCTTCTGATCACCAGGAGAGCAAGGTATTAAAATGGAATCAAACCACTTTAAAAAAAATCAAACCACTACCACTTCACTTAGTGATGCTGGCTGGCTGTCATGGCAGAGAGGACCAGGAATAATTATAGCAGAAAACATGTAGTCATGGCACACAATACTGAGATGCAGTTTGTTCACTTGGAAGCCTTACACAGCTGCTAAAAGCTTAGAGCATAGCTGCACTTTTACCACTTTAATTTGGCTAGGTCTACACTAGCATAGCTGCACTGGCAAAGCACTCCTAGTGTGGATGCCACTTGTTCTGGCAAACCAGTGCTTTTCATGGTATAGGTCAGGGGTCGGCAACCTTTCAGAAGTGCTGTGCCGAGTCTTCATTTATTCACTCTAATTTAAGGTTTCAAGTTCCAGTAATACATTTTAACATTTTTAGGTCTCTTTCTATAAGTCTATAATATATAACTAAACTATTGTTGTATGTAAAGTAAATAAGGCTTCTAAAATGTTTAAGAAGCTTCATTTAAAATTTAAATTAAAATGCAGAGCCCCCCGGACTGGTGGCCAGGACCCGAGCAGTGTGAGTGCCACTGAAAACCAACTCGCGTGCTGCCTTTGGCACCCGTACTATAGGTTGCCTACCCCTGGTATAGGTTATTCCACCACCAGCATGACTATCTACCTAGATGCTTTTGCCAGCGCTGTCGTGTGGGCCACAGTGATGCCAGCAAAAGTTTGCATTGTACCCTTTACCTCATACCCATACAGATCATAGTCTATCAGGCTTGGAAGAGACCTCAGGAGGTCATCTAGTCCACCCCCCTGCTCAAAGCAGGACCAGTCCCCAGACGTATTTTTGCCCCAGATACCTAAATGGCCCCCTCAAGGATTGAACTCACAACCTGGATTTAGCAGGTCATTGCTCAAACCACTGAGCTGAAGCAGCAAAAAAAAAAGAGACTGTGTTGGTGTAAGTTGATGGGTACAAAATCACTGCCAACCAACGTTGTTATACTGGTGTCACTTTTCTAGGGTAGATCAGCCCTTACAAGCATTTAAAGAGAGCAAAAAACCCATGCAAAGCAAATCTGTCTCCTTTAAACAAAGCTTCCTATCATGTCTGGGCCGTGGGCTCAGGCGCAGAGGAGCACGGGCTGCAGGAGAGTTTGGGTTTCCTCTGTCTGTAAATCTTGTCCCTGACCCATGTGCCCTTCACGTTCCTAACTGAAGAGCAGAAGAGAGTTTGCCCAGAGCTGAGCATATTGTCCGCAGCCCCAAGAAGCCTCTTCCCAGTGACTGTCTGGGTCTTCAGACTCTGACTCGCTCTGGATGTGCAGGGAAACCAGAGTCCGCCTTGCAGATCTGAGGGTATAGAGATGTTTGCTTCTCCTTGGAAACGAGGGCACATCTGGTCAGCAAGGCACCGTGGTCTCTTGGTCACTGCACCACCCTGAGAGTCTGGAGGGCCTAGTTCTCCCATTTCTGCCTTGCTCTGTGACTCCTGCTTTGAGCTGGGGGTGGGACTAGATGACGTCCTAAGGGTCCCTTCCAGCCCTGATATTCTATGAGACAAGAAGACTATCACTGAAAATCTGAATCTGTTCCACTCTGTGACCTGGGTAAGTAAGTCACATCCTCTCTCTCTGCCTGCAGAATTGGGTGTGATAATCCTGAGGCACCTTTTGAGAAGCTCTCTGAGGTCTGTGAATTAAAAGAGCGGCAGAGAAAGCGAAGTATTGTTATACGAAGCTAGTCTGGGTCCGCAGTCCCGTCTGCTATTGGAAATTCTCACTGTTGCATACATAGAAGCACTAATAACTTGGAGCCATAATTTAACCTGTTTAATAACATGGGTATTTGTCTGATCTAGCATCTCTCCCCCGATCTCCACAGGAAGTGACACGACATCCCAACAAGAGTTCACTTCCTGTCTGAAAGAGACGCTCAGCGGCTTGGCTAAGAATGCCAACGACTTACAGGTAAAGCATCCACTGAGATTCCTGGAGCTTGGTCGTGTTCTGATCCAGTTCAGATGAGGTAACTTCCGGTCCAGACCCTGACTCCTCTGGGGTGAGATCCTGAAGGGAAATAGCTTGAAAGTTGCCAGAGGAGGAAGCAGCAGGTTGCTGAGGTGTTTGGGGCACAACAGTCTGGCTTCTGCACCACAGGAGAGCGTTCGTTTGTATTGATGGTGGCACAGGAAGGGGCGCTCCTCCCTCTCCCAGGGACGTTCTCTGTGCTCTAGTCCTCGGGCCGGTTGCCTGCACTCTTTCTGACCCCTATGATGTTGTGGATGCAAATCTCCTCATTTGTGGGGTTTGGTTTCCCTCCCCAGAACTCCAGCATGTCAGAGGAAGAGCTGGCAAAAGCCATGGATGGCCTGGGCCTGGAAGAGGGCGACGGTGAGGGGAATATCTTACCCATCATGCAAAGCATCATGCAGAATCTCCTGTCCAAGGATGTGCTCTACCCCTCCCTCAAAGAGATCACGGAAAAAGTAAGCGGCTGGGAGCTGGCAGAGTGGCACGACCCTGCTCCTCGCCTCGAGGGTCACCATATCTCCATGTGCTTTGCTCCTAGTACCCTGAGTGGCTGCGCAGCCACCGCGACACCCTGCCTGAAGAGCAGTTTGAAAAGTACCAGGAGCAGCACAGCATCATGGGTAAAATCTGCCAGCAGTTCGAGGCTGAGCAGGCTACGGACAGTGACGCCGAGCAGAAAGCTCGCTTTGAAATGGTGTTGGATCTCATGCAGCAGGTGAGCAGCTGTCCTCTTGTAGAGCCTGCCTCTGGGGGCCTGCATGCCCTTTCCAGCCATGGGCTCTGCTGAGGGGTCCCTGGCCTGTCAACTGGGATGGTGGCTTTTGAGAGCATCAGTCCGCTAGGAACCAGGCTGAGAGTCCAGACTCATGTCACTCAGGTCACAGAAGCACTGTTGGTTACAACCCAGCTCACTCCTGACCTCTGCTGGGCCAGGATCCAGCCACTGAGAGGCAAGGATTTGCCTTTCCTGAGCCATCCCCTCACACGCTGTGCTGTGCAGCTGGACACATGCTGCTTGGAGCTCCTCTTCCTTAATGCTCTTGTCTCTCTTCCAGCTCCAGGACCTGGGGCACCCTCCCAAGGAACTGGCGGGAGAGTCGGTGAGTGTGGGATGTATGTTCCTCCTGTAGGCATGGCCTGATTCCCAGCCCTGGTCTCGGCACTCTTAGCCCCCGCAGCGGTCAAGTGGGAATTTAGAGCCTCCTGCACCTGGAGGGATTGGGCCACTAATCTGCAGGCTCAGCTAGGAGTCTGCTGGGAGAAGGTAGAACTATCAGGTAGCCCTGGACCTTGTCTCTAGCTGCTCCACTATTCTTCTTTCCATTGGTTGGTATCTAGCAACGGAAGGCAGCGACTAGATCAGTGCTGAGTGCCTTTGGGCTGGTAGGGACGTGGAAGGACTGACTTTCCCAATGGGATCAAGCAGTGTCTTGGTGGTATACAGGAAGCTTGTGGCCGCTGCATATTCCCAGCAAGGAGAGCTCTCTAGCAGCTAGAATCCAAACTCAGTTCTGTGTGCTGGTTTGACTCCTGGCTCTGACACCAGGGTGCTGTGACCAGGGACAGTCGTTTCTGTGGCTCCATTCTCCAATGTAAACTGGGGATAATGCTGGTTCTGGGGAGAAAGGGACTTGTGCACTCTCATTAATGTCTGGAGGGCTTTGATCAGGTGGTGCCGGGGTCTAATTCTGCAGTCATCTGCTCTACTGACAGGCAGAGGCCTAATTAGTCAGGTGGAACTCTTTGTCACCTAATGGTGCCAATTCCCATGCTGGCTGGTTCCAGCAAAAGAAAAGGATCAGGTGGGTCTGCCCAGGAGAACAGCGAAGCTGGATTTTTAAAAGGAAAATCTTCCTGAGCAAATCCACCAGATACTGCTTGTCTGTGCACCCTACTCAGACTTGTGCCTCTGGTAGGGAGGGTGAGTAGCTGGGGATAGTTAAGTGATTAGAGCACTAGCCTGGAATGTGGGAGACCCCAGGTTCAAACCCCTACTCCATTGCAGTCCCCCCCCTCTGTGAACTTGGGCCAGACACTCAGCCTCTCTACGTCTGTGACAGCTGGGATAATAAACTAGTGAGGTGCTTCGAGATCTACTCAAAGCATTTATTATTATTGGGATGCCATGCGGGTGGGGCCAGCACTGACCTGGGACCTGCTTCTCTGAGCTGGGAAATAGTTCCAAGGCCTTGACTGCACGTAGCATTCGATTTCTGCTTCTCCATGCAGCCAGCAGTAATGTTCCTGACCAGACTGCTCTGCTGCCTTGCCTCCATTGTACCCGAGCATTGGCACGTCTTTCCCAGAGGTCCAGGTTCTGCAGCTGGGAACAGGCCTCTGGGGCACGTCCATCTCCAAGGCTCTGCACTGCAGGCTGGGGTTAGAGGTGGCTGATCCGGGGTTAGAGGTGGCTGATCCAGGGCCAGTGCAACCTTTGTGCCTTTCTACCCACACTGGGCAGAATCTGTTGTAGCCAAGCCTGGCCCAGGTAGATCTGAGCTATAGGCCCTGTCCCTGGTCTCACAGCTGGTGCCTGGGCTGTGCCTGGGGGTATGGCTGTGACGGGCTATATGCATGGGACAAGCTCTCCCTTGCCAGAGCTGGGCCTTACAATGCTCCTAGGTGTGTCAGCACTGGGCATGTTGGACCATTCTCCTACTGCTGGTCTAGCACCTGCAGTGTCCCTCCGAGTGATCGCTCTGCTCTGTCGCAGCGTTGTCGAAGCAAGCTGGTAGAAACATTTCACTGCTGGTCTGCACTTGTGCTCTCACCGTTCGTGCCAGCACTGGCACTAGCCTGGCAATGGGGGGGGCTCTGGAACATCCTTGGAGCAGATGAGCAAGTTTTCAGCCCCACTGCAGTGTTTTTGGAGCTCAGACTTCTGGGAGACTGCTACAGAGCTTCTCAGGTTCCTTCCCCACTCTGAACTTTAGGGTACAGATGTGGGGACCTGCATGAAAGACCCCCACGCTTATTTACCAGCTTAGGATAACAGTAAACTGCCACCACCAAGCGTGTTCCAAATCTTAGGGGAGAGCCACTTGGAACTCTGCCTTCCCCCAAATATTTCCCAAGTCCCTAATCCCCCACCCTTTCCTGGGCAGACTTAGACTAATTCCTCCCCCACAAGTCCTTACACCTCTTTTCCAGGGTAGGCTTGAGCATATATCCTCACCAATTAGTCCTGGTGAACACAGATCCAAAACCCTTGGATCTTAAAACAATGAAAAATCAATCAGGTTCTTAAAAGAAGGATTTTGGTGCCTCTGGCCAGGAGGGATTTTATAGAATTCTATAGAGAAGGGTTGTTACCCTTCCCTTTATAGTTATGACAGGGCTTGTCTGCACACAAGCTGTAGTGCGGATGCAGTTAGATCAGTATAAAGGTGCTTATCCCAGCGTAGGTTATGCCCAGAAGGGAAGGGGAATAAACCATTCCAGTGTAAGGCACCTCTAGACCAGATGTCCCCCCTAGGATCTGTCCTGGTATCACTGTATTTGTAAAAATCCCACACATTTAACTGCCATTGTTGTACTGGTATGAAAGGGGGGTGTTGACCAGGACATGGCCATTCTGGAGTAACTTGGGACCGCTGGCTCTCCCTTGCTCTCTAGTTGTGCAGTGAATTGCTCTCAAGGGCTCTCTCTGCTCCAGTTTGCTGGTCTTCCCCAGGTGCTGGGACAATCGCTTTCCCTGCAGCCTTTCCACCAAGGAAGTTTCTCACATAAGAGGGCTTAACCAGAGGGGTGGGGATGGGGAGAACACGTGTCCTTTTGGATTCTGATCATGTGCTCATCTCTCATCTTGGTCGGAGCCCCTTCCTGTTGCCAGTGATACCTTGGGGGTAGGAAAAGAGGCCCCCTGTGGAATGCCATCTGTGGGACTGAGTTCTGTTCACTGGCAGGCCCTAGCACTAATGGAGCCCAGGAGCCAAAACAATCTGTTTGCGAGAGCGGCAGGCGCAGTGACATTTCGAAATGTCTAAGACTTCCAAAACAGCCATGAATCAGCCCCTGGCTCTTCCCCTTAACTGGGCATTACAGAGCAGCTGACGCTGGGTGGAAAAACAATCTCTAGGAGCTGTTCGCTGGCACAATAAATTGCCTGAGAATAGGCAGCTCTTAACCCTTCACTGACCATGGAGCTGCACCTCGTTGGGGATGGGGGGGAGGAATTATGTTCCACAAGCCATGTAATCTTTAACCCCTTAACTGCTTGTCCTCTGCCTGCCTTTGCTGCTGTTTGGTCTAATGCTGTAGCTTTTGTCTAGGCGGCATAAAACTCTGGGGTCTAGCACCTTGTCCATCTCCTAGGAGAGCTGTAATTCCTTTGGGGAAGGAGGTATGACAGGAATAGGACCCAGGAGTCCTATTCCAGGGTCTTGCTGACTGTGAGACCCTCTTAACCTGTCCTTGGCTCAGTTTAGCCCTCCAAAACAGGGAAGGTGCTATAATCAGCTAGCTGGTGCGCCACTGCCCTCTGCTGACTCAAATGAGAACTGCTCAGTTGTCATGTGTGCTACACTGCTGGAAGATGGTGAGTCTCATCGCAGGTTAAGGGGGTGGTGCTTTTGCCTTGAAATCTTCTGATGTGCACCTGTGACACGCTTAGAAGGACTCTAGTTCTGAGATAATGGATTTTCCCCTATACCCTTTGTCAGTTTCTTGCCTGTAATCTACCTGGAGCAATAGACATTACTTTGTCCATCGCCTGTTTTGCTCCCAGATCCACAGGGTGTGATGTGGGTTCTTGGGAGAGGATTCGGGGGCAAGGCTGGTCCAGGCTATTTGGACGATGCCCTCATGCCAGGGCTTGCTGCTGAGCCTGTGCACAGTGGGCTGAGTGCCAAGCATCAGGATCTCTGGCATCCAGAGCAAGGAAGCAGTGAGCTTGTGGCTTTACTGCAGTAGGATTCCAAGGCTGCCTTAGGAGTGCATTCCTGGGGATCAGAACAGAATACATCTCAAAGTCTGCCCATTTGTAAGCTTAGCTGGGCTGAGACGTGATGCCACCTCTCCTGTCTGAAGAGCAAAGTCTTTGGGTCCATGTGGATCAGAATCTGAGATTTGCTCCTTGGGCCCCCCTCTGCTTAGCTTTTAATTCCCTAGAGTTCTCCCAAGGCAGTCAGTGCAGGTGAGAACTGGCTGGGGAAACACCTGGCTTGTATCTTTCTCTGTTTGCATACAATCCATGGGATCTTGGCATGTTATGCTGTGATTGGATGGGACTTTGCCCCTTGCCCTTGGATCATATGGCTGAAGCATAAACACCTTCAGGCTCCCAACTCTGAAACTGTCCTACTGAGGTCTGCTTCCTTCCCCCACCTGCAGGAAGGGAGTAATTCCCATTGAATTCTTTGGCCATGCCTCATGGATAGCTGCTAGTCTCACTCCGTGGGGTGGGAGAAGGGGTGCAGGAGAGGATCCCCGAGGATCTCCCTGTCAGTGCACCAGAAATTACCCGGCACACCTGGATTGCAGAGCCTTGGGGTTGTCAGGACCGCTTTAACCCAGCCACCTGGGTGTGGGAAGGTCCTAGAGGAAGCTGAGAGAATTGCTGGAAGATAAATGTCACCATGTAAGTGCCCAGTCCAGCTGCCTCTCACACTGCACTCCCAGAGTGTGATGTGGGGCCAGAGATAGTCACTGTTCCGACTCCCTTTCCCACACACCCTTCTTGCCTGAGGATATGGGTGTGTCCTGCGGCCTGGTGCTCAGAGGGCAGAGAGCTGGCTGGTTTTTCCACACTCCTCCTCAAACTGACTTGGCCAAGGAGCTTAAGCAGGAGGAGCTGCTGAACTCTCTGTCTGACAGCACAGCGATGATTAACGGCATGAAATGCTTTATTGATATTCACATTGGTAGCAGCCCAGAGCACTTTGCAGGCACAGCCTTGCAACATCTCTGCGGGATAAGGTGGCGACATCCCGATCTGCAGGCAGAGCTGCTGTGTCATTGGCACCCCAGATGGCTTTTGGGCGGTGCAACTTCTCTCCTGATGGCACGTTAGCAGCTCTGCTGGGGGCAGAGGCGTGTGTGTGTGTCGCTGCTGGGTTTCTGCCAACTAAAGGAGAGGACCCTGGAAGTACATTGCTGGGCGGCTCCCAGCATGGGACCTCAGCAGTGTACCCTTGCTAGCAGGCTGCAGAGCAGCAAGTCTGGGAGGGAAGCCAGGCCAGGCACTGAGCTAGAGGTCACCCTGCCTGGGTGCAGGAAGGCAGGACGGCTGTCAGCTTGTCACCTCTGCTGGAGGAATAAGTGCAGCATAAAGGGAGGCTGCAGGAACAGAAGGGGTTGGGGGAAAGCTGTTCTGTGAAGCAGGGTCGTTCACGCTCCCGTCTGACGTACTTTAACCCTTTATTAAAACACACAGGTCCACTCTGCTCAGTGGCCAGAGATCCTCTGCAGTCACTAAAGCTGTACTCCTGACAGTTCTTGCTAAGAAGCAGTGAGGCTTAGCGGATAGGGAGTCAGGGGAGCTGGGTTCTGTTCCTAGCTCTGCCACCTGCTGTGTGCCTTGGACAGGTCCCTTTCTGGCTCTGTGCCTCAGTTTCCCCTCCCACCCTGTGTCTAATTAGCTTGTAAGACAATTGTGAAGGATGGTGTCAGTGTTTGCACAGCACTCAGCCCACTTGAATATGAGTAATGAGTAACTTCCTGTAGGCAGGCAGATCCATAAAGGCCTGGTATCAGTGTGGGGTGGAAAGCTACTGTGGTGCTGGGATGGAAGGGAGGCAGAGGGGGGTGACTTGAGGCCATAATGGTGCCTTGCTGGACAGCGTGTGCCATGGACAGCTAGACAACCAGTGTGACACAAGGAGGCAACCCAACCTGGATGCTCCTGGCTGGAGAAGGGGGGGGCATCAGGATTTCCATTACAGTGGGAATGTAACTGATGTCCGTACTGGGCCATCTCCCTGCTGGAGTGCAGCCTGGGGACGGTGCTGATCCCCACCGCCAGCTGGTCCATCTGCCCAGCTCTCTGACATCATGTCTAGCTAGCGCATGATTGGCTGGAGGCCAAGACGGGCTCCAAACGAAGGTTAGACTCTTGCAGTTGGTACCTAGGCGGGATGGGGACTTCAGCCGGTGCGGGAGCAGGTGTGCATGGGGAGCTTGTGCTGCCACTGCCTGGGTCCCACCTGCTGAATGGATAAAGCCTCTTCCGTCCAAGTGCCCATCAGGTTAGGTCTGGTAGCTCCCAGGTGCATCAGTATTACTTCCCCCCTCCCCCCCACAGGGGGCGAAAGGAAGTGGAGCCACAGAAGCGACGTGAGCGGGAGTCTCATAGACTCATAGACTCATAGGTCAGAAGGGACCAATATGATCATCTAGTCTGACCTCCTGCACAAGGCAGGCCACAGAACCCTGCCCATACACATTTATAACAACCCCGAACCCATGACTGAGTTATTGAAATCCTCAAAATTGAGATTTGAAGACCTCAAGCTGCAGGGAATCCACCAGCAAGCGACCCATGCCCCACGCTGCAGAGGAAGGCGAAAAACCTCCAGGGCCCCTGCCAATCCGCCCTGGAGGAAAATTCCTTCCCGACCCCAAATATGGCGATCAGCTAAACCCTGAGCATGTGGGCAAGACTCACCAGCCAGCACCCAGGAAAGAATTCTCTGCAGTAACTCAGTTCCCATCCCATCCAACATCCCCTCACAGACCATTGAGCAGACTTATCTGCCGATAATCCAAAATCAATTGCCCAAATTAAACTATCCCATCATAACATCCCCTCCATATACTTATCAAGCTTAGTCTTAAAGCCCGATAAGTCTTTTGCCCCCACTACTTCCATCGGAAGGCCGTTCCAGAGTCTTGCACTGAGCCGGCAGCAGAGCTGGGAGAAAAGTGCCAGGCAAGGGCTCCTGGGTTCTAACATCTTGCCCACATGCCGTCTGCCCAGCACCTCTTCTAGCACTAGGCTCACAGCCAGTTGCACCAAAGCTGGACAGGGGGCTGGGCCGGACATTCCCACATGCTAACCCTTCCCCTTTTCTTTCCCCAGCCACCTGGGCTGAACTTTGACCTCGATGGACTCAACCTGTCAGACACAGCCAGCGCCGGTGGTGACCAATGTCGGATCATGTGATTGCCACACGCACCAGCCGACCAATTGGAAAGGGTGATGGGTGTAGGTTGGGGGGACAGCCCCCTGGAAATGCTGCAGTGCTTAGAGCATGCCAGGTTCATTAACATTTAATTAAAAATCCAGATAGGATGGCCTCAGTCTGTGACTTTCGGAAAGTCTAACGAGATACCAGTTGATGAGAGAATGCACCCTGCAGAGATGCCTGGAGTGCTCTGATCATGTGGTTCCTCCTTGGTACCTCTGGGCTAGAATTTCCCAAACTGGTGCCTTCAGTCTTTATAATTAGCGTCTGGGGTGCTGGAGTCCTGGTGGAGCAGCCCCAGCTGTTCAGGGCTCCCTCACGGGGCAGGGGATCTAATCCTCGTTCAAAGGAATAACCAGCCCCCTCGGCCCAAGAGATACTGATCCAAGCCTCTTCCTGCTGTGTCCAGTCCCTTAAGACAGGCAGGACTGGGGAGTCTTACTGCTGGTTGTAGGGCGTCCTGCAGAGCTGAGCTAACCCTTGGGCTGGTCTCTGCCTCCCTTGCGCACAGGCTCTGTTAGTGACTGAGCCAGCCCAGGTGGGCAGCGAAAGGAGGTGGAGCGGGGGAGATCTCACTGCAGCGTTCCTTCAGGATAGATGAGCAGGTTAGTGTTTGTAGTGTATTAGGGATGTGGGGCCCTAAAAGGGCCTTTGTCACTCTTGTGCCATTAGCAGCACTCTTGCGCGCTCACTGGTGCCACTGAAAGGGGGAGCCAGGCCTGTTCTGAACTCTCTTCCTTTTCTTACACTCACTCCCCTCGGCTCTGGTTTCAGCTGGCAAGAGCTTTCTCCTAAAGGCCGGTGCCCTGCCAGTGGCTGTCTGCTAGAGCAGCCGCTGTCTAACGCCCGGTCCAGCGGCTGAGCATACGTTGCACATCCCCTTCCTCTGACCCAATCTCTAGACCCAGTGTGCCAGCACAGTCACTGCCCTGGTCCCCGGTGCCAACTTGCTGCATCCAGTTCTCTTGCTACTACAAGTCAGTCTCCTCTGACCACTGATCCCCTTTGAATAATGTGAGACCAGTGCAGGCCTCCCAGGTACTGAAGATCTGTCAGGAATTTACACTGCCCAGCTGGATTTGCTTTCAGCTACCCTCCAGCCTACAGGCCCCATGCAGTACATGCCTGTGAGCTCCCACACTGAGTTTCTCCAAACGCCTCCTTAAAGGCATCTGCACTGAGCCCCCTCTGACGGAAGCGAACACAGAATAAATTGCCACCTGCACACAGCTGTCTCTCCTCTCCCTCCTCCTCACTCTCTAATAAACACCCAGCATTAATTAACTCAGATCTGTACCTTTCTCTTTGCCAGCTGCCAGAGTGACAGGTGGGGACAGTGCAGTCTAAGGAAGTGGCTCAACTTGGCCCTGGCTAAGCTTAAGAATGCAGACCTCTTTGGAGCAGCTTGTGAAAACCCTGCTGGCTGCTTCCAGATCCCATCAGGGTGCTGCCCAGCGGGACCCTCCATGTACCCGGGCTTATCAGGGGGAGCTGGGGCAGAAGTGATTGCCAACGCAACTCTGGCAGCTATCAACTCCAGGATGTGATTTTTTTTTTTTTCCCCTCTGCCCCATTGGCAGAACCTGATTGTACTCGATGGGCTGTCTAAATTCCGCAAATAAAGGTGGTGGCACTCTCCCCAGCTCTGTCCTCCATATCTGTCTTGGGGTGGGCGATCTGCTGAATGGGGAAATGAAGGGGGAAGGAATAGAGCACAGGCGCCCGTGGGGAGGAGTTGCAAGCACATCGTTCCTTGTCCCCACTCCTGGAATCCTCTCCCTTGCCAGTTGTACAGAGCAATACAACCAGGCTGATCCCTGGTAATCCCTGCCCAGGGTAGGGACACCTTGGGCCCCTGCTCAAAGGCCCCACTTCTCCCTGCGGGGCCCCCTAAGAACATGTTGGGAAGGGGAATGTTTCTTTCTGAAAGAACTGGCACCTGAGACTGCTAATCTGGCAGCAAGGATATTTAATCTGTGCGGGGGTAGAACCGCTTGACAGGAGAGTAGCTAACACTGTGCTTGTATTTAAGAAGGGGGTGGGGGTGGGGAGGTGAACAGGGCAAGTACAGATGTGTTAGTCTGACCTTATTAGCAGGCAAGGCTGTAGAACAAATGGTGAAGGAAAGAATAACTTTGTGGCGGTAAAGGGATAGGATGACCAGATAACACATGTGAAAAATCAGGACAGGAGGTGGGGGGCAATTGGTGCCTATATAAGACAAAACCCCGAATATCGGGACTGTCCCTATAAAATCAGGACATCTGGTCATCCTATAAAGGGAATATAATGAAACAAGGATTTACCAGGCCAGACTAACCTGATTGCTGCCTTTTAGACAATAACTGATTTTTTTTTTTTTTAGATAAGGGAATTGCAGAAGATCTAACATACTTGGACTTCAGCAAAGCATTTGACTGGGTACCAGCTGGGAAACTGTTAGTTAAATCAGGGAGATGGGTTGTGCTAAAAGGTGAATTATTGGACTGGAGGGAGGTGACTAATGGAGTTCCTCAAGGAGTGCTCTTGGGGTCAATCTTACTCAATCTTTGTATTAATGACCCTGGCACAAAACAGGAGTGTGCTGCTGAAACTTGCTGGTAATACAGAGCTGGGAGGGAGCGTCAATGCAAAGGATGGCTGGACTATTAGGCAGGAAGATCTGGATGACCTTAAAGCCAGGAGTGACAGAAATGGGTGGAAATTCAGTAGTGCAGAGTCATGCACTTAGGGTCTAATAAGAAGAATTTTTACTACCAGCCGGAGCCTCATTGGTTGGAAGCAGGAGGAGGAGAGAGCCCTGGGGGTGTGTGTTGATCACAGGATGACTGAGACACCGATCATATGCAGCTGTGAAAAAGGCAAATGCAACCCTAGGATGTATCAGTTGGGAGAGAGAAGTATTAATACCATTGTGCAAGGCACTGGGGAGACATCAGCTGGAAGACATGTCCAATTCCTGTCAGCCATGTTCAAGAAAGGTGAATTCAGCTGGAACAGGTGCAGAGAAGAGCTACTAGAATGATCAGGGGCCAGGAGGCCCTGCCTTAGGAGACAGGAATAGTTTGGCTTGGTTAGCCCAGGAAAAAGAAAGCTGAGTGGAGCTATGGTTGCTCTCTATATATACAGCAGGGGTGGGAGGGGATGCCAGGAATGGGGAATAGCTATTGAAGCTAAAGGATAATGTTGACACAAGAACAAATGGATATAAACTGGGCTTGAACAAGCTGGAAATTAGAAGAAGGTTTCTAACTGTCAGAGGGGAGAGATTCTGGAACAACCTCCCCTTAGGAATTGGGGGCTGGGAGCAAACAATTAATTTTAAGAGCGAGCTGGACAAATGTAGGAGTGTGATGATAGGAGCAGGGCTTAGCAGCCCTGGGGCTCATTTATGTCCCTAAAAGCTCATGCTTCAGTGTTTCTGCAGGCTGCCTGCAGGGGTCAGGAAAGGATTCTCCTGCTTACCCCAGCAATGTAGTCTTTGATTTTTTGTTTTGAGATGGGATGGCCATGGCTGGGGATGGGACATTGGACAGGGAGGGCCAGACCTCTCAGGTGGCATGCCGCATTCTCTCGGGTGCTTCGCGGGGTGGTTCTCGCTCACCTGCTCAGGGTCTCCCTGATGGCCGTATGTGGGTGTGACTGGACCTCCCCTCCCCCCCCACTCTGGGGTGCCACCTGATCATAGACTCATAGAGTATCAGGGTTCGAAGGGACCTCAGGAGGTATCTAGTCCAACCCCCTGCTCAACGCAGGACCAATCCCCAATGTACTGGTGTACAACTGAGCCTGCCTGTTTTCACCAGCCTGAGCTCCCTCACCCTGTCTTGCTCAGCCTCCGCTAGCCCAGCTGCAGAAAGACAGACACTGAAATCAGTACTGCATGGGAAGGCTTTCAGCTAACCCAGCACTCAAGTGCACTCCTGCTCTGGAGAGTAAACCCAAAATTGTATTGTTTTGCACTGCACTGAGAACTGTACAGCGTAAGCTAATTGAAATTTGCCCCCTCCCTCAACAGGGAGAGAGAGATGCACAGCTTTTGGCCCCGTTACGAATTCCACAAACTGGTTTAGAGAATAAACAAAAACAAGTTTATTAACTACAAAAGATAGATTTTAAGTGATTGTAAGGGATAGCAAACAGATGAAAGCAGATTACAGAACAAATAGAACACACAAATTAAGATTGATTCATTAAAGAAACTGGTTACAAGTAGCAATTTCTCACCTTAAAGGCCAGACATCTTTTCCAGCCTGGGCTCAGCTCTTCCAACATTGATATGAGCTGTGTTTACATTGAATTCTTTGTGAGGCCAATTCATTGAGGCCTGCTTTGGCCCCAGCCGAGAACTTAGTCCGTACTTTGTGAAACACTTAAGTGATTCCAGGGTTTGGTCTATGTGTTGACTTAACATAGCTGTGATGGGTTGGATCACAGAACCCCCCTTGGGACTGTCAACTGATGTGCCAAGACTACCTCTGCCCCTGCTTTTCCTGCCAGCTTGGGACCCCAGCACCCCGTCTTGCTGAGCCAGACACGCCCGGTTGCTCCAACACAAACCCAGGGTCTGAACCATGTGTCCCGAAGCTGCAGACTTAACTGAAAGCAACTTAAGAAATGTTCCTGTCTTTAACACTCAGATGCCCAACTCCCAATGGGGTCCAACCCCCAAATAAATCCGTTTTACCCTGTATAAAGCTTATACAGGGTAAAATCATAAATTGTTCACCCTCTATAACACCGATAGAAATGTACAGCTGTTTCTCCCCCCCCCCACCCCCCGGTATAAACACATACTCTGAGTTAATAAGTAAAAAGTGACTTTATGAAATAAAGAAAGTAGGATTTAAGTGGTTCCAAGTGATGACAGACAGAACAAAGTGAATGACCATGCAAAATAAAATAAAACACGCAAGTCTAAGCCTAGTACAGTAATAAAACTGAATACAGATAAATTCTCATCCTCAGAGATGTTTCAATAAGTTTCTTTCACAGACTGGTCGCCTTCCTTGTCTGGGCACAATCCTTTCCCCTGGTACAGCCCTTGTTCCAGCTCAGGTGGTAGCTAAGGATTTCTCATGATGGCCGCCCCCTTTGTTTTGTTCCAGTTATATATCTTTTGCATAAGGCGGGAATCCTTTGTCCCTCTCTGGATTCCCACCCCTCCTTCCAAATGGAAAAACACCAGGTTAAAGATGGATTCCAGCTGAGGTGACATGATCACGTCACTCTAAGTCTTCATTACTCATTTGCCAGCACACACATATACAGGAAGATTTACAAGTGCGAAAGAGCCATCTACAGGCAATTGTCCTGGTTAATGGGAGCCTTCAAGATTCCAAACCACCATTAATGGCCTACACTTTGCGTAATTACAATAGGCTCTCAGAGTTATATTTCATATTTCTAGTTTCAAGCACAAGAACGATACATTTATACAAATAGGAAGAATGCTCTCAGTAGATTATCATCTTTGTAATGATACCTTACAAGAGACCTTTTTCATGAAACATATTCCAGTTACATTATATTCACATTCATTAGCATATTTTTCTAAAATCATATAGAGTGCAACGTCACAATAGCCATTAACGTTCTTCAGAGAGCACTTACTCTGGCATTCAGCCATGAAGGCTGTGAGGTGTTGTACCTCAGTTTCCCTTTGTGCACAGCAGTTCAAGCTTGTAGTGGTTTTTCTACTGTGGAAAGTTTTAAAAATCTGTCTATGCATTAGCTGTGAAGCCTCAACATCATCACGCTTTTTAACACACACTGTGTTCCTGTTGAACCAAGCAGCATAATTATAAGGGTTTCTATTATGTACCACTCTTAACAAGTTCAAGGGCTTTTCCAAAAGACCCGACACATTGTACATTTGTACAGTTCTTGGTATCAGCAACAAGTTCGTTACGATCATTAGCAATAACATTAACATCAGTTCTCTCACGTGTACATTGACAATTCTTTTTATCATGCCAAGCCTTTGGTTTAGACAAATCATTCTTTAGGTCAGCTTGTTCAATATCTCTTTTGAAACTTTGTAGCTTTTTCTTGACCCCAGGGTTTTCCTTAACATAGGCTTTCAGTTTAACCACTTCCTTCGGGTTTTGGTATTTTAGGGTCACCTATGGCTTTTATTTGCAAGGTTTAATCCTTCCCTTCCTCCTTGTCCAGTAGGGTCAAAATCTGAACTCAAATGTGTCACAGAATCCATTGGCCTCTTTGCTAATGGCTATGGGCAAGTCTTTTCTTCTTCCATTACCAACCTCTGTTTCCACATGGAATCAGATGTCAAATCCACTAAGAGACTACAAGTCATATCCAAAATATCTAGAGATGAGAGTTTACCTGCCATCCCCTCTATTCTCGAGAGGTTAACTGCACAACTGTCCTGCTGCTCTGCAGATTCAGCTGTCCAGTTGTCCCTCTGAACCTGAGATACAGACTGTTTACTCAAAGAACAAACACGGAGACGGTCCTGTCCCAACACCATTGTCTCCCTGTCCAGCTGGTTAAGCTTATAGGGCTGTTTAAGCTACCCACAATGGATTTTTTCAAAACAAATTCAGTGGATTCATTTTCATTTGAAAGACCTTGGCCACTAGGCACGAACACACTTTCCTCAGAAGAGAGACTGTTGACTATGAACAATGGTCCATTAAGAATCAGTGGAAACAATTCCTTTTCACAGACTTCAAAGACTTCACCAAGAAATTCACATCCTTCTGCAATATCATGCACTGCAACAGGTTCTTTCTGAGCTTTATTTATGTCCAGAATCAACTTTGGCATAATAGACAAATCACCAAACTCCTTCTGAGTTTCACATACATCTAGAATCACCTCTGGCCCATCAGGAGGATTTTCACACAACCCTCTTTCAGGTAAACTGCTAGACTTCATAGTCACAAAATTAGAAGCATTCTCTTTCTTGTTACAAGTTTCCAGACTGTCAGCAGGTGACAGCCAAATTACATTCCTGCTTCCCTTGTGCCCTGGCTATGATATCACCCTGATCAGACAAGGTTGTCATATCTTTACCTAGCAACACACTAGCAACAGGCAAAATAGAAGCACCAGAATCATTTGTTCTCTGGGGGCTATTTATGACATTAACTGGATGCAACCTAGTTACAATGTCATCATGCCTAGCAGACACAAATTCAGGACCACTTCCTTCCTGGGCTTTAGTTGTATCCAAAATCAATTCTGGGTCAACTGATAAATTCTCAACCATCACAGGCTGACAGGCTTCTTCTGTCTGCTTTTCAGACAGAAAAGAGCTGGAGAAACATCCTCTTTAACAGACAAACAGCTTGGGATAGCCTTTCCTGTGTCCCAGCACACATGACTATTCACAGACAACTGCTTGGAGATTGGGGTAGCTCTGTTCATGGGCAAGTCATTACCCCTAACAGACACAGGAACATTTCCTTCACTGTCACAATTCTCCACACTGGTAACAGGTAAGGTATTGGGTACTCATGTTCCCCTAACCTTGCCTTCCCTAACTGCTGATTAGACAAGCCATCAGCTCAGAAGGCTGCCTAGGCTCATCTAAACTTCCTTTGCCTTCCCCTCCCTTAACAGAAAAACTGCTACTTTCCACAAATGGTGTCTTATTACACCAAGCTACTTTAAGCACATCACTTTTCCCTGGGCCAGGCTGACTTCCCCAAGCTTTACTAGCCAACATTCCAACACCCATAAACATGGACCCCTTTCTTCCTCAATCAGGGCTTCAACCTGATCCCCAACTTTAATTTGCTTTAGAGAAACATCTTCCTGAGCCTTATCTAATGCCAGATTCACTTCTGAGATACCAGACAGACAATTAGGAATTTTTCCCACATATGCACTGCTTCTTTGCATAGATAAACAGCCATCTTCCTCAGACAAACATTTGGAGAAACCCTCCATAGGCAAATCCTTGCTCCTAGTAGACACAGGTTCAGGCTTATTTCTCTTCTGTGACTGGTTTATGTCATCAACTTGACTGAACAAGGTTCTAATATCATCCCCAATCAAAAGATCCTTAGGCAATAACTTCCCTACATCAGCTATAACTTCATGTTTAACACCATTCCATTCCAGGTGGATTCTGGCTAAGGTACACGTACAGTAAACTCATAGCGGATCACAATTCAAACTCTGATTTGGTAAATAATCTTCCTCTTTGACAAAATCTGTTTTAACAAGTGATGTTAGAAGCTGTAATTTGCCCTAAACCACTTTTACTGTTGACGTTTACATTCTCTGCACAAGTTATGGGGTTACCTTCACCTGAGCTCCCAGTAAAGGCATTTACATAAAAGGTGGCAACGTTGGGGTAAATGTAGTTAGACACAGACAACTGCTTAGATTCAGATAATACACCAACACAGTTACAAACTGGATAGATTCTATCCTGGGGCTTCTCAAACTGGGGGTTGGGACCCCTCAAGGGGTCACAAGGTTATTACTTGGGGGTCACGAGCTGTTAGCCTCCACCCCAAACCCCGCTTTGCATCCAGCATTTATAATGGTGTTAAATATATAAAGAAGTGTTTTAATGTATAAGGGGGGTTGCACTCAGAGGCTTGCTATGTGAAAAGGGTCACCAGTACAAAAGTCTGAGAACCCCTGTTCTATCCCCATCTTTGTTGTTGAGAGGAGCTGTTTTTTCAGGATGATAAAGTTCCTGAAGTTCCTTTATTCTCTTGAGTTGGAGCTTAAGTCTGTCCATTTTTGCCTTAGCTTCTAGTTCCTGCAGTCGAATATTTGCCACTTTTTGTTCATGTTCAAAACACAGGCATTCTCTTTCAGCAGCTTCTCCTTCCATATCAGCTATTTTTTGCTTTTGTTCAAGTTCTAGCTGCTGGCTTCTCACTGCAAGCATTTTCGCTGGGTTTGCTTCCTTATCACTGGCAATTCACTGATTTTTCAGTTCTTGCTCTGGGGTCTTTTGCTTAAAATACAACCCTCTCTGTAAGCACAATTCTTCCAGGCTTTTTCTCTCAGGATCTTGATCATGAGTCACTCACTGTAACTGATTTTTAACCCTTAAATTCTCCAATATCAAAATTAAATTTTGACCAGTGAGTGGTTCCGATCCAAAAACCCAATTAACCTATGGTCATGTGCATTCAAGTACAACTGCACCATTGTGAGCTAGGTATGGTCACTCAATTAGCGTGAACCTCAAAGAATGGGGCAGCCAATCCCCACAAAGCTGGTGGATATTTCAATACTTGGATTTACCAAACCAGCATAAAATAGCTTCTTTATTACCTTACTAGTTACTCAGAAGTCCAAACAACACAGTTCCCTTAAAGTGATCCAGCCTCAGGCCTCCATCCAGGTACCCATGTCAAATATGATGAAAATTTCTGTAAATCTTATTTCATCATATAAAAGAAAAGGTTCTACCAATCCCAAGGGATCGGACACATTACCTCCCAGGTAACGAATGTTTCAGATCTTGCTTAAATACACGCTGCAGCCAATTCTTATTAACTAAATTAAAATGTATTAAAAAAACAAGAGGAAGAGAGAGAGTATGGTTAAAAGATCAATATACATACAGATATGAGTTCAATTCATTGAGGTTCAGAATCACAGCAGAGATGGTGAACTTTGTAGTTGCAAAGAGTTCCTTTAGAGTTCAGGTCATAGTCCAATGTCCAGATCTCATATTCAGGGCGGACCAGCATAACTGGGACCTCACTCTTGCAACTCAAACTTCCCCTGAAGAAGCTTAAGCAGATCTGAGATGACAGAATCAGGACCCATTTTATACAATTTAATGTATTTTGATAAGTTGGAATTCCTCAGGGAACAAAAGGTAATTAGGATGATTTTGAAGGAGGTCCATCACCAGTACTTAGCTATACAAATTAGCATAAAGCCATTTGCTTGTTCCTCCACCACTCCCAGATTATTTGCTATAAATTTCAAGGAGAGAGGAATACAGATATCCCATGTTTACAATTCATTTAAATGATAAGATGTTCTTTTGACCTCTGAATGATCAGAAGAGAGCATAGACAGGGACTGTTGATTACATTGTGGACCCTACTCATACATATGTAAATACACAAAACCACAAACATTATCTCCCCACATGTCTTTTGAGGGTTATTTATTTTACAGGATATTTAATCCTTTCTACCCATGCATCACATCCTATTTAATGCTGATTACCGATACCCAGATGAAACTGCAGAGGCTATTTGAGGATTTGGAAAGGAATTCCCGCCAGGGGTCAGGACAGGGCTGTTCAATGCTCCCAGAGGTGTGTTGGGATCTTTAACTGATAGCCTAGGAGTATTAAAATCTCATTCCATGGGCAAGCTGATAGAAATGGAAGGGGGTGGGTGTCATGTCAGTGTGTTATCCTCTGTGGTGAAGTTGGGGCAACTCGTTCCCTACCCCCTCACTCCAGGTCCTTGATTGGTGGAAATGTTGATACTACATCACTGGAAATGGGTCAAGCAGGGGGTTGTTCGAAAACCTGTTCACCCATGGATACCATGGTACCAACCATGACAAATCTAGAACAATTGCACAGAATGTTTAAAAATCAGCATATATTAAATTCTACTTTATGCAGGGATGCATTGCTCGCATGTAAATTAACACTGGGCTTTGGTAATCCTCGGGAAGTTAGCCTTGGCATGTAGGAGTGAAAACATATATTCGTCAGTGTTGTCCCTCTTTAGGCCACCAGCACTAGATGCTTTGTCACCCTGATCCTCATCTGTGCCATACTCGCACGTCTCCATACAAAGCAGGCTGCTGGCCAAACTTTTGCAGGGTGATGAGCATCTGGTTGGGCACGTGAGCATTTCGTTAGCTGAAGGATTGATTTGGGAGTGCATGGTGTTTCATACGTAACTGGTGTGACCAGTTCATCCTTCAAGACCCATCTCTGCCCAATAGGAGAGGGTAGTTTTGGATGCGCTTGATCATCCTGGAGCCATTTCGTTGCTTGATAATTCGCCCACTTGATAGCAGGTATAAATGCATCCCTTGTCAGTGGCAGTTTTTCTCCATTTGACTGTTTCTTGGAAGACATCCACCGGTGTAGCTCTGCAAGTGCTGTAATGTCAGTAAACTTGGTAAACTTCAGACGGTAAACTTGGCATATGGATGCCTCCGGTGCATTTATCAGTCACTCATCAGTGACTGTCTCAGCTCAACTGTCTCAGCCATTCTGAGCACCTTCCGAGTGAGGAGAGAGTCTTCGGAGACTGAATCAAATGCCCTTCAGGAAGGTAATTTCGTCTTTCCAGCCAACCTTCCAGCAGTGTCACACCTGGATGGGCGTGGAAACCTGGCAGTGCAGCGGCTTTGCATGGTCCAAGTGATAGGTCTGAGGGATATACAGCGAGTCTGTTTCCCAGCGGCAGGCAGAGACACAGAATCTTGTAGACATCTTGGGTAGCACCTCACAGAGAGCACTAGAATGTCTGTCTTGTGCAGAAATCCAGAGTTTAGTAGCACCTTTGTCTGTGGCATCGATGGCATGCAAGATAACTATAGTGTCACCTCCTCTTGGGAACTAGGAAGGAATTCCATCAGTCAGTGCGAGGCAGCAGCTTGATTACACCATGGGGCCACAAAATTCTTTGAGCAATTCTTTGCATGCTGGAGCATTTTTCCTGCAAAGATATGCAGCTAACACGTCCTTCGTTCGAGTATGAGACTAGTTTCATCCTTGTGACACTGGAGATCTTTGTGGAATCAATGATTTTTGTGCAGAACAGGAGCAATGCTGTGGAATCTGTTTTTGGTAATATTATTCATTGATTCCTCTGCATACATGTCAAACATGAGACAGACTTGTCATAGGTCCTGTTGTCTCTCCATAGCCTCATAATGAAGTGTTCAGCCGAATCTCGGCAGGTGTTAAGTTTCTAGTTTGTCGAGAGATTCTACCTCAGCCATACGCTCTATGATTGCTACATTGAAAGGCCTCTGCTGGCATAAGGTACCAGTCACATTGTTAGTAACCGCTGGCTTGGAAAGACCACGCAAGGTGTGCATTAGGACACGTACTGTAGGACAAAATGCTTCTCTGTAAGAATTTAACAGCTGAAAACAGTCTTCATATTACTGTTGACATCAGCACTTTCTTCTGCTTTTGCGGCTCTTGTGCTGTGATTCATCTCTGCATCCAGCATTGCTCAAAACGATGTCCACATCCTACAGTTCATCTTCAATAAATGCTTTGAGTTGTTTGGCTAAGCCGCTGTTCCTCTTCAGTCCTGTTCAAAGCACATTTCTCTGTACTGAGCCCCTACATGGGCCATCGTCACCACCGCTTTCCCATCCAGTAGAGGCTCTGCAAGGCAATTTACAAACTCCAGCTAAGTTGCAGTTTTCAGCAGTAAAGTCAGTAGTTGTTTCTGATTTCTTTTTTTTATACCTTTTGATGCAACAGATTACAAACATTTTTGGTACAGAACTCGATGTGATCTGCAATGTCATATGCATGGGTGTCTTTTAGGTCAATGCACCTACTTGATTTTACTTTCTGTGCATCGATTTTGCTAAGAGTGACTGCTTCTTATAGTTTCTCACCTGTCTCACATGTTGAAACTGTGCTTAATGGATACTTTTCGGCGTCTGGCTTACTGCAGAAGAAGCAGGTGTTCTTCTTGAAACACATGTGGTGAGACCTAATATAAGGCACGTCTTGCCCACAGCTGACCTTTGTCTCAATGTCTTCAACCTTTTCTTGATGCTTGATGTACTTCCTCGCCAAGCTGGCCAAGTTCAGCTTATGGGTGCATGTAAAGTGACACAGAGCACTGTGTTTAGCCAGGTTCTCCACCGTGGTATTTGCCAAAGATTCAGCTACTAGTCAGTACTCTTTGTCTCCCCACTGATGCCTAAAACCGATCAAGACCAAAGTTAAAGCAAGGATTTTGGAATAAATTCCTTTGGGATTGTAATTAATCATGCTACATAATGTAGATTAGGTATGTGCATATGGATTCCAGTTACTTCTGCTGGATGCTGACATCTTAACCAGAGCCTCCTGTTCAAGCTGTCCTGTAGTCATTTGAGTCTGAGTACCAGCCTCAGGGCAGACTGTGAAGAAGGAAGACACAAACCCTACATTGGCTGTGAATGCTATACTTAGCTTTCACCAACCACTTATTAAATTCCTGATGGCCTATAACAACCTAACCATGGAGTCATAGACAATCCTCTTGGGTACTCTGACCTATCTCACCATGCACGTAAGCTTACCTTTTGTGATAGAGGGTCCCTTACCCTAAACATCGCAGCAATATTCAGGTTACAGCCAGTCCAAAAGGACAGGTCACTTGCACTTTAGATCTCACATCAAAGACAAGGTTTGTAGCCAACCCTAAATAAAACTATCCAATGATTTATTAACTAGGAAAAGGAAAGCCAGAAGCTGGGAATGGACAGCAGGGGATGGATCACTTGATGATTACCTGTTCTGTTCAAGCAGCAAAGAATCCTGTGGCACCTTATAGACTAACAGACGTTTTGGAGCATGAGCTTTCGTGGGTGAATACCTACTTTGTCGGATGCATGTAGTGGAAATTTCCAGGGGCAGGTATATATATGCAAGCAAGAAGAAAGCTAGAGATAACGAGGTTAGTTCAATCAGGGAGGATGAGGCCCTGTTCTAGCAGTTGAGGTGTGAAAACCAACGGAGGAGAAACTGGTTTTGTAGTTGGCAAGCCATTCACAGTCTTTGTTTAATCCTGAGCGGATGGTGTCAAATTTGCAGATGAACTGAACGGCAGCATTTCTCTTTGAAGCGGTCTGAAGTTTTTTTGCTGCAGGAATGCCACCTTAGACTGCTTTGTGTGCCAGGGAAGTGAAGTCTCTACGGGTTTGTATATTGCCATCCTGTATTGATTGTGTCAGTAAATCTTTCCATAGTGACTGTCCAGTTCGCCATACATAGCAAGAAGCATGATGGTATATGATAGGCATATATTATGGTGAACAGTGCAGATGAGTGAACCGGTGATGGATGCGGCTCTGGTTCGGTGATGGTGTGCTAGGTGTGATAAACTCTGCCCACCTATATCAGGAAAACAATGACTCAACTAAATCTCCCAGCCAAGCTTTGTCAAGCTAGGCCTTAAAAACCTCTAAGGATGGAGATTCCACCACCTCCCTAAGTAACCCATTCCAGTGCTTCACCACCCTCCTAGTGAAATAGTGTTTCCTAATATCCAGCCTAGACCTCCCCCACTGCAATTTGAGACCATTGCTCCTTGTTCTGTCATCTGCCACCACTAAGAACAGCTGAGCTCCATCCTCTTTGGAACCCCCCTTCAGGTAGTTGAAGGCAGCTATCAAATCCGCCTTCCCTCTTCTCTTCTGCAGACTAAATAACCCCAGTTCCCTCAGTCTCTCCTCGTAAATCATGCGCCCCAGCCCCCTTATCATTTTTGTTGCCCTCCACTGGACTCTCTTCAATTTGTCCACATCCCTTCTGTAGCGGGGTAACCAAACCTGGACAAAATACTCCAGGTGTGGCCTGACCGGTGCTGAATAGATCCAAAGCTTAGATCTGGATTGCAAATGTTTGTGACTCAGTGCACGTTAATATTTATCAAATCAGGTTAAGGGGTTGAAAGGGAGAACCACATAGTAAGCGTGTGTTCTTGGAAAGATGTTATGACTTATTTACGTGACTTTTACCCTGCTTGACTTTTCCTTGAAGGACATCAAGCCTGTTCTTCCCTGTGTATTTGTAGGAGGAGGTTTCCTTAGAGCAGCAAAAGAGCTTTCTCTGCCCCTCGGTGAAAGGGGAGAGATGTTGGAATCCCGATTTTGAAGTCCTAGCGTGCGGGGGAGAGGGAGGAGGAAAGGCAGCAGCAGGCATTGTGTTGCAGTGGTCAAAGCCTTGGGGAGATCTCAGTGATCACAACACTCCTGAGACTGCGGCCGGTGCTGGGCCCCATTGGGCATGGCTGCTCGAAGATCACAGCCGTGCAAGCAGCAGAGGCCACAGCCCAACAAGTGACTGAATCAAAATAAAAGACATTATTTGGTGATAACACCTAGCTCTTATCTAACACTTTTCACCAGGAGATCTCAAAGTGCTGTAGAGAGAAGGTCAGTCTCACTATCCCCATTTTCCAGAGGAGGAAGCTGAGTCACAGAAAGGAGAGGTGACGTGCCCAACATTACCCAGCAGGTCAGTGGCAGAGTGGGGAACAGAATGCAGGTTTCCTGAGTTCCAGCCCAGTGCTCTAGACACTAGCTCACACTGCCTCCCCAAGAATTTTTTCTTCTTGGCTCCAGGATTGTGGCCCTGTGGCGGAGTGGGAATTTTTCATAATATTTTGGATGAGTATTGTGTGCCTCAGTTTTCCCTATGAGCTGCATGGTTAACTAGGTGTGTGTGGGCAGGATTGTTTACTCATTGCAGAGATATAGTTGTGACTGACGCCTGGCTATCTGGGGTCCAGGCCCATGGAGAGTCCTAGAAGACAATTGTCTGGACATTTGGTACCCTAGCAATGGATGACTGTGCATGGCACACCCTCTGCAGGAAGCCGGTCGATTGTGACTAGCTGGAGAACAAAGGGCTAGGAGGAGGGTCAGGTGGAGTGGTTAAGTGTGGGCTGCTGAAAGCAGGGAAGCTTCTGAACAGGGATTAAGACAGGTTCAGAGGAGAGCTCTGGGTTCTGAACTAACCCAGATGGACTACGCTGTAACTTTCTGTTCTTCTTCGAGTGCTTGCTCATATCCATTCCAGTTAGGTGTGCGCGCACCGCGTGCACATTCGACGGAAGATTTTTAGCCTAGCAACACTCGGTGGGTCGGCAGGGCACCCCCTGGAGTGGCGCCGCTATGG
>NC_133779.1:53536550-53543357 GCF_003597395.2 Chelonoidis abingdonii | reverse complement strand
TCGAGACCTAGCATAGTAAGTTTTAAAGAGGTCCGCACCTGTAGAGAAACCTTCCCATCTGCAGTCGTGACAAGTGAAGGTTCCTGCTATCAAGCACGTAGCAGCACACCATGAGGTGAAAGACTGTAGGTCGGCGGCGAAGTCTGCCGCAGCCTGGTAAGAGTTGGGTGATGCAGGGTAATTGGGTACTATTGGAGGCGAGCATCGGCTAATGTGCTGGACCACGCGGAGCTCAGAGATGCACCCCTGCCTGCCAAGGTGAAGCAGGACCAAGACGGGGGACACGGTGAAGCATAAAGGTGTGCCCTTCACGGCAGAAGACGCCCAGATCGGTCCTGGGAGAGACCTTGAAGGAGCAGACTGGACATTGTGTGTTCTCGCGGTAAAGCGAACAGGTCCATATGTGGGAAAAAAACCCACTTCTGGCAAACAGAATGGCCATGACACAGCGGGCGAGCACTCATGAGACGAACCTGCCTGATTCAAGCACCAGAAAAAGGCTACCAGAATTATGATGTGGCTATAAAGCAGAGATGATGGCCTCCTGACAAAAGGAGAGGACCATTCTCAGGTTGTTATGTAGACATGGCTTGTGCGGCGTAAACAGAACGCAGGCCTCGAGCGCTGCGAACCCTGGCCAGTCAGGCCAGACCTTCATTTGGACATATGATGTGAGACGCACTCGAAAGACGAAAGGCTAAAGGTCAAGGTATTAGGTGAGCACCGACAGAGATGACGCATCCGTCTCAGGACAGGAGCTGGCGATAGAGCGATCTCCCAAACCAGGGAGGATACCACATTCTAGGAGCTAGGTGCCGAGGAATGTGACACGCATATGGCCCCTGTCCGGGCGGTAACGCAATTGAGCCAACTGGGTACAAGAAGCTTACGTTTTGTTACACTACAGGCACCAGGGACTGGGGACGAGACCAATGCAGCGAGCGTGGGAAAGTTGCAGACTCGATATCGGGCCATCGCCTGAAACGTGTTGGAAGCCAGACAGCTACTCGGTCAGGATAGCCCTAGGTAACTAACCTGCTGAACCAGTGGATTCAAAGTGAACATCAGCATACACACACGGTCCTTGACGATCCCCACACCTGAGTGACTTGTGTCTGGAATCTGCTCAATAAGCAATGTCCGAACGAGAAAAAATATCGGCGAGGTGGCTGCGACTACGGCCACAACAACGCACACAACTTGGGCGTAAGCAGCACACGCACACGCAACCAATACCCACACAACACAAGAAATGAGTATTCCTTGAGGGGAGATGGCACCACTACACACACACACCATCCCCCATATCACGGCCATCACCATTCTCCCGATCTAAGACAGATTAATGTCCCAGATCAACACGAACTCAACCATCATAAACGTAAGTCCCGTAGTCAGGAAGTCGAACCCACAAGAGTCGGGATGGAAAAGGGAGAATTGCAGCCATTCGCCTCGGCGTCTCATCTGTAGAGAATTGCGCCAGGAGCGCCTGAGAGGAAGTTGACCAAATTGAGGTAACCAACTCCACAGTGGGAAACACACGAACACACACAGCCAACACACACAGTGGATCGCTGTAACCAACACCGCCTCGGGCGCACTCAAATTCATTTGTCCTGTACGTTACTGCGAGGGCGCGATCCTGGCCTTAGGGACACCACAACACACACACGCGCTGTCAAAGCCTACACACACACACGCGGTGTGCGGGCGGAAAGCTGCAGTAGGTCGCGTATGCACGCCAAAAGAGCACAGACAGACTTGCCTCAGGCTTGCAGCCTAAACGGTGAATTCACCGCAAAGAGAGCCTTACAACAAAGGTAAGTGGAAAGGCGGTGAATCCTGAACCAGAGATCTCCATCGTGAACCAGGCCTGGAGAGAAGCCCTGCCGCCTTTCTTCAGCACATGAAACTAGGGCAAAATGACTCAGCCATAATTTATTCACCGGTATCCACCGGTATGATAAGGGCAAGCAGGGGCTATTGATTGCCACAGGCAACAGCCTGCAAGAATACCCTTGTGTAGTAAGGTATTCTAACCTCGATTAGGCGCTCTGTTGCCCACCGTATCCTTTTCTAACCAACAAATACCAGTGAGCAAGGAGAGATACAATAAGTAGTGTACCCTCCAAGAGATCGGCATCGCCTGGAACGCGAATAAACGGAAGGACCCCTGTGGGCAAACAGCCGTAAAAGACATGTCACTACCCACCTACCGGAACCTCCGCCACACACTTGAACACATACATTCAGAAGGTCCTAATGCAACACAGACAGACAGCACGCACCCAGAGACGCGTCCTCAGACAATAAGACTCCATGGGACACAACTGATGGTGTCCAGATGGCGGAGGGCGAACACCACAACACGCTCAACACACACTGACCCACACACCGGGACCACACACCCACGACACACACACATCGACACACCTGGATGAGAATCGACCTGCACAGCAAGGGTGCCGGACCCGGTCGACACGAGACTGACAACAGCGCTACAGGATACAGTCCTGTAGCGTGCTGGGAGCCAAACAGCCGAAATTATCAGGTGGTGAAGGCGAATCGACTTCGCGAGTGCGACGGTCCGAGGAGCACAAGCAATCGGGACTGCCAAGTGGCTGTGACACGCGCGCACACGCGACCACGCGACCACACAGAGCACGCGGACACACATGAAGGTACACACAGACTATACAACGCGCTGACAGAGAGCTAGTATAAGCACACAAGACTATCACCCGCACCGGCTGCCCCCGCACAGCACAGCACACACACATGCCATGAATCCTCATAGAAATATCTCCGGCGGAGAAAGGGCAAGCTGCCACATGCGTACAGGACGAGTCAGGCACTCGGATCGACCGGCCTGGCCGGATCGACGGGCTGAGACGTCGCCAGTGCCTCAGCAGCTTCAGCACGCGATACCGGCTTAGACCAGGCTCCTGTCGCCGTGCACAGGACAATAGAGCACAAACGAACACAGACGGGACGTCAGCACTGCAAACTACATGGGACCACGGATCGACGGTGCCGGCGGTTGGCCGGTGCTCCGCCGGCAGGTGTCAAGTGGCTGGGGATCCTAGACAGCCTCTAGGGCGGTGCAGTTGCAACGAAGCACAGAGCACCGACGCCACACACCCACCCCCGGCATGCCGGGACAGGGAACTGGATCGACGGCCGCGGGACCGAAATCATGGGCTTGCGCGGCCTCAATGCCCTGCAGGGTGGTCCGCGATCCGACTTAACAACTCTCGGCTGCGTGCAGTTGTCACAAAGCAGCAGGACAGGGACCCAACCACGGCCGCGTGCCGGAGAGCACAGGCACAGGAAGAGAGTCGGGAGCTTCCCACCTCAGAGACACACACATCTGAGCGACTACATCAACTTCAACCGGTAAAGCTGGTGCCGTTGGGGTCCGCACGACGAGGCGCACACACGACTAGACCCCAGCACAGCTGCACGAAGGTGAGGGGAAATAAAGGCCCGCCACTTTGTCTCCGCTTACAACGCTGCAAAGGGGCCACTTAGCTGGAAATGCGCAATCCCCGACACCGAAACAGAGTCGGGTGGAACCCTGAGCACACACACACACCCAACGACCGGTCTACGTAGACCGGTGACCACACAGCTCCGGACACCGTTTGCGGGGAAGCGCACAACCAACACACACACACACACACAACAATAACAGCTAGTAAGAAAAAACGCATAAGTAATATAATAGAATATATAAGAGATAATAATACACAAAACGAGACAGCAAAGGAGTCAGCTATGCTGGCGCTCCAGCTGTTCAACGACCGACACACAGATAGAAGGAATCACAACAGCCTGGGGCGCAGGGGTAAGACCGGCACAGTCACATCAGCCTGGTGTGTCATTGCAAGGCCCCCCCGCCCCCCATTCAGCCCCAGGTTGCCAGTGCAGCCTGCGTCTGGGAGCCCTGCCCAGGAATATGACAGCCCCCCCCGTTTGGCCCCGGGAGGCCAGGGCGGGATTGCTCCTCCCAGTGACTTCAGCCACTTGCCTTGGGAGACTCCCTCAGCTGTGCCCAGCACCCTGTCATCATCCGTCCCATGGGTGCCGCCTCTCCCCTGCCTTGGCCTGGTGCTCTGGGCTAGGCCAGCTGCTTTGTTACTGGGCTGCCCATGAGCCATGGGGCTACCCACGCTGCTTTCTCATCGGGGAGTGCCTCACGCGTGGGCAGGGCAGTAATTTCTCATGCCACCAGAGTTTTTATTTCTGTATGTTGGTGCTGCTAGCAGGGCCTGCGTTTTCACTGAATCCCTCTGCCCATGGCATGGCCAATGCGGAAAGCAGGAGGGTGGCTGCCCTCCCTGCCGCATCCCACACTTAGGCCCCAAACAGTCCATCACAGGCCAGGCCTCCCACAAACAGACTCCCACCAGGAGGCCAGGTACAAGCCATAGGGCTGCACCCTCTGCATTGGGATCCCAGAAGGAATGGATCAGCTCCGTCAACCTGATCCTCTCCCCTTCTACTTTCTTTTCCCCAGGATGGAATCCCTGACCCTCCAGCGTGGGACTTCCATGCATGACAGCCCCATCTGGAAGGAGCTTGGGGTGGTCGTTGCTGGTGAGCTAGAGGGAAGGCCTTGTCACGGATCCACAGGTCCAGTGCTCTCATACGGCTCTGGAACAGTCCCTGGGAGAACTCTTCAGTGTGTCAGCCCCCTTAGGGTCACACACTCACTGGGGTAAGCGCCTTGGTTTCACTGCTTCCTGGGAGTGAACATCAGAGTCTTCAGCACCCCTGCTTCATTCTGTGAGCTCCCTACAGCAAGTCCACCTGCATTGGACCCCAGAGGGAGACTTACACACCCAAAGGGAGCAATTCCCCCACCCCCAAATTTCCTTAATATGGAGTGACTCTTAGCCAGCATTGTAAAAGCAGAAGGTGTCTGGAACACAGTGCAGAAAGCCCTTGATTATCACAGAGAAAAAACGGTTACTCACCTTTGTAACTGTTGTTCTTCGAGATGTGTTGCTCATATCCATTCCAAACCCGCCCTCCTTCCCCTCTGTCGGAGTAGCCGGCAAGAAGGAACTGAAGGGCGGCTGGTATATATCCGGCACCATAGCGGCGCCACTCCAGGGGGCGCCCTGCCGACCCACCGAGTGTTGCTAGGGTAAAAATCTTCCGACGAACGTGCACGCAGCGCGTGCACACCTAACTGGAATGGATATGAGCAACACATCTCGAAGAACAACAGTTACAAAGGTGAGTAACCGTTTTTTCTCTGTGATAATCAAGGGCTTTCTGCACTGTGTTCCAGACACCTTCTGCTTTTACAATGCTGGCTAAGAGTCACTCCATATTAAGGAAATTTGGGGGTGGGGGAATTGCTCCCTTTGGGTGTGTAAGTCTCCCTCTGGGGTCCAATGCAGGTGGACTTGCTGTAGGGAGCTCACAGAATGAAGCAGGGGTGCTGAAGACTCTGATGTTCACTCCCAGGAAGCAGTGAAACCAAGGCGCTTACCCCAGTGAGTGTGTGACCCTAAGGGGGCTGACACACTGAAGAGTTCTCCCAGGGACTGTTCCAGAGCCGTATGAGAGCACTGGACCTGTGGATCCGTGACAAGGCCTTCCCTCTAGCTCACCAGCAACGACCACCCCAAGCTCCTTCCAGATGGGGCTGTCATGCATGGAAGTCCCACGCTGGAGGGTCAGGGATTCCATCCTGGGGAAAAGAAAGTAGAAGGGGAGAGGATCAGGTTGACGGAGCTGATCCATTCCTTCTGGGATCCCAATGCAGAGGGTGCAGCCCTATGGCTTGTACCTGGCCTCCTGGTGGGAGTCTGTTTGTGGGAGGCCTGGCCTGTGATGGACTGTTTGGGGCCTAAGTGTGGGATGCGGCAGGGAGGGCAGCCACCCTCCTGCTTTCCGCATTGGCCATGCCATGGGCAGAGGGATTCAGTGAAAACGCAGGCCCTGCTAGCAGCACCAACATACAGAAATAAAAACTCTGGTGGCATGAGAAATTACTGCCCTGCCCACGCGTGAGGCACTCCCCGATGAGAAAGCAGCGTGGGTAGCCCCATGGCTCATGGGCAGCCCAGTAACAAAGCAGCTGGCCTAGCCCAGAGCACCAGGCCAAGGCAGGGGAGAGGCGGCACCCATGGGACGGATGATGACAGGGTGCTGGGCACAGCTGAGGGAGTCTCCCAAGGCAAGTGGCTGAAGTCACTGGGAGGAGCAATCCCGCCCTGGCCTCCCGGGGCCAAACGGGGGGGGCTGTCATATTCCTGGGCAGGGCTCCCAGACGCAGGCTGCACTGGCAACCTGGGGCTGAATGGGGGGCGGGGGGGCCTTGCAATGACACACCAGGCTGATGTGACTGTGCAGCTAATGGAGGGGGGGGGGTCAAGGGACCCTACAGCAGCACAGGGGTCTAATGGGGGAGGGGACCCTACTACACCAGTGGCTCTGACGCGGGCAGACCTAGCACGGGGGCCTGGGCCCCACCCCCTGGGCCGCGACCCTACAATAACAATCCCTCGGCACTGAGGGAAGCGGGTGTCGCGAAGCCGCCGCTGCCGTAAAGCGGGGGCGGAGCCGCAAAGCGTCCCCGGTGCAGGGAGGCGGCGCAGTAAGATGGCGGCTGGGCAGCAGCCCGGGGAAGGAGGATCTCGGCCTGAGCGGGCCCGGGGCCGCTGGGAGTAGGGTCCGTCCGCGTCCCCCGGAGCCGCGGCCTGAGCGGGCCCCGCTCCCGGGTCCCCCGGCCCGGCCCGCGCCCTCTCATCCCCCGTCTGCTCTTTGCGGCCCTAAAAGGGCCTGGACACT
>NC_133779.1:53468278-53536141 GCF_003597395.2 Chelonoidis abingdonii | reverse complement strand
GCTCCCCTCCCCCTCCCGGGACAGATCCCGGGACAGGCCCCGCTCCTGTAGGCTGAACCCGCTCCTCCCCCGGCCCCGCTCCGCTCCCCCTCCCGCGACAGATCCCGGCCCCACCCCTCTCCCTTAGCCAGGCCCCGCTCCCGTAGCCCGAACCTGCTCCACCCCCGGCCAGACCCTGACCCCGCTTCCTCCCCTTCCGCCCGGGACACGCCCCGCTCCCCTCCCTCCGCCTCCCTCTCTCGTACAGGCCCCGGCCCTGCTGGGACGGTCCCAGGCCTCCCTTACCCCCTGTTCGGGCCCTTCCTCTGTGGTTAGGGGGTTGCTCCTGGACCTTCCATGCTCTGGCTCAGGTGCCTCCTGACCCAGCCTGCACCTGGCCATGCTCTTGCTCCCTCCCGGCTACCTGATGATTCAACCCTGCAGAGAGCGGCTGAACCTGGCTGTTCCTCCAGCTTTAGCTTTAACGGTGTCGGGCGGGCATGTGTGGGAAACTCATGAGCTGTATTGGGGGGCAGGGAGGAGGTGTCTTTTCTGGGGTTCACCCAGAGTGGCCATCTCGGGCCCTTTATGTGGGCCCTTGACGACACACACACTAGGCTGGCATGGAATACTTCTGCTGCATTTAATCTTTAATTGAAACAAAAACATACATGTACTTGGCGGGGGGGAATGGGGTGGATGAAGTCGGTCTGAGATATCTTTAGTTCAGAGTAGTAGGTGCAAAAGGGTGAGATCCATTATACATGGCACTTCTTGAATTTAATCTGTATCTTTTTTTCAGTCTTTCAGCAAATCTGCAGAGCCAGTTTCCCAGGTGCTGCTGGGTCTGTGTGGTGGATAGAAGTAGGTGAGGTGAGTGCCTCTAAAACTGTCTTGTGTTCAGTGTAATGTATCCCAGCCTGGGGCCAGCAACTTTTCTTTTCCTTTGGTTTTTTTGTTTTGGTTGGTTTTTTTGGTTTTGTGTTTTTTTTTTTTTTTTTGACAGGTGATTTAAATATTAGGGACTTGTTGTTTGATTCTAAGGTGATATACCTGGGCTAGTGAGCTGCTGCTCTTATGCTTGAAGCCATGTTCTTTAGTAGTTAAAGCAGCACATTGGGAATCAGGACTCCTGGGTTTCATTTCCTTTTCTGCCACTGACTCTTTGTAAGAACACAGGAATTGCCATACAGGCTTTGCCAATGGGCAGGTTAGTTTAGTATCCTGTTTCCAGCATCACCTGTAATAGATACTTTAGAGGAAGGTGCAAGAAACCCTTTAAAGGGCAGCCTGGAAGAAATCACCAATGGACAGGTTATACCATAACCCCAGGACCTTGGCTTATGATCTGCATATATATATATTCCTTATCCCATGTAATGTAACTGGATGTTCTTATCCATGTAAGTGTTTAATCCTATTAATAATCTTACTAAACTTTTGTTCTCAGTGATTTCTTGAGGCAATGAGTTTCACATGTTGTTTGTACTGTTTGTTTTTTGGTTTTAAACATGTTGCCTTTTATCAGAATCTGATATCCCTGTCTTGTAATGGCTCTAGAAATGGGAAATGGGATTACCTGATCTCCTTCTGTAATATTTCTTAGTTTGTACCTCTGTTGTCTCTTCTTATTTATCTTCCCTAAACTAAGGAGTTGTCAACGTTAGAAAGTTGTAGTGCTATGACAAGACCAATATAGTTAAATAGGTACAATCCCCCTCCAGATGAGCACAGTTAGAGCAGTAAAGGTACCCATGCCAGTATAACTGTTGTATGAGAGAGGGGAGCGGCGCATACCGGTACTGTGTAACTGCATTTATTCTAGGTCTTTTACCTGAATAACCAGCTTTAAAAAAAAAAAAACCACATCCCTAAGTGACATAGTTATACCTGTCTTAGAACCTCCTGAGATAAGGTGGACAGAAATGAGCACAGTAATCGAGGTGAAGGGGTCCTCTTGACTTCTGAATAGCTTTATAATATTTGCTTTCCTGTTGTTTGTACATCAGAACACTCTAGGGTTGTTGTGGTGGTTTTATTTTTCTTTGACAGTATTGCACATTGAAGTGTCCATAAATAGTGCCCAAGTCTCTTTCCTGAGTGCTAATTAACTAAGGCCTGGTCTGCACTTGATAATTTGACCACTCTTTATTTTGGTTAGTGGAGTGATTTTTTTTTGTTTTTTTAACTGAAAGAACTGTCCATGTAAGCTCTTTTGCAGGTATAAAAGCAATGTATCCAGGTATATTTGTACCTGTATGAGAAAGTGAATAGCCATACTGAGGCTATAGCTGCTTAGGGCTGGTCTGTGGTGGTGGTGGGGGAGGATCGAGCTAAGATACTTTCACTTCAGCTACATGAATAGCATAGCTGAAGTTGCGTATCTTAGTTTGACTTACCTGGCCGTCCTCACAGCGGCGAGTTGACTGCTGCAGCTCCCCCATCGAAGCTGCTTACTCCTCCTGCCAAGGTGGAGTATGGGCGTCCATTCGCGGATCGATTTATTGCATCTCGTCTAGAAGCTATAAATCGATCCCCAATAGATCAATTGCTACCTGCCGATCCAACAGGTAGTATAAACATACTTGTAGCCCCCTACTGTAGATGCAGTATACAGTGACTGAAGGAGGTGTTCTGCCGGTGTAGGAACACCACCTCCCATTAGCTGGGCTGACAGGAACACTCTGTGTTGGCATAGCTTTCATACACTGGGGGTTTTGTCAGCGTTGCTCTGTCACTATGGTGTGTCGTCCCCACGTCCCCTCCTCCCTCCCTCCACTGCCTGATCTGGCTATGCCAGTATAAGTTTTAAATGTAGACCAGGTGCGGGATAAAGCACCTTTTATATTGTGATAACTGCTCTCACTAGGGTGTTGAACTGCTTTGACTATACTGGTACAGCTAAAGAGGTACAGGTCTTGTGTGTAGACAACCCATAATGTGTGTGAATAACTCAAGGATTGTTCTTTCCAGTGTACGCTACCTTATGTCTGACACTGAATTTCATTGGCCATTTTGCTGCCTGGTTGTGTGATGTCAGGCAAATCATATCTTTTCTTCTGCCAAATGAAGTCAATTGTCTCTTCAAACAGGGTGGGGGTGAACCTGAATGTGAAGGGTTCTGAGTGTCTCTTACAAATGGCGGAGGGGGATCTCTCTCTTGCAGTTTAGCAACGTTTGTGAAGCTAGTTGTGTCAAAGCCTCATTGAGTTGAATTGAGTACCTTGGATATGGCATGTAAAATAATATTATTAATTGACAAGGCTGTTCCATTGTGCTTCAGAACTAGCCTATGTGCAGTAATTTAAAGGTGTCCTGTTTGGTAGCTTTGAGGTGCTTTATCTCTAAAAGGAAACCCTTAATTTAATGGGTTATCTCTCCCCCCTTACGATTTTAAAGGAAAAGAGTAGCCAAGATCTGATTTGTGTGCTCCCAAGAGAGGGTGAATCTGGAAATTAAAGCGTGTGTGTGTGTGTGTCCTGAGTAAAACACACACACTGCCAGGTTAAAAAAAATCATACAGTTTTCTCCATTTAATTGGGATGCACTTAATTGGGAAATCTGCATATTTGGTGTGATCTTCAGGACCTGTTAGTCTCATAGCTTCCCTAGTATAGAGAGAGCCTTCCTAAAAACATGTCCACTGTTGGTACCCCTGATTCTGCTCTCTTGATATTAACTGCATTCAAGGCCCTTAGAGAGGCAGACTGCTCGTGTTTCTAACACCATCTTGATTAGATCTGCTCGTATGATATGTTGTTAAAAATTCTGGCAGTCTGTCTACAGGAGAACCTGGTCCTGCACAGAGCGCCATGCAAGAGGACATCTGGGCTCATGCAGTTCTCTCTGCAGGATCATGTCTTAAGGCTTCCAGTGTTGCTAACATTTGGAGATCTTTAGCAAATGTTCCTATTGTAAATAGGATATTACAGTGAATGGCAAAGACTGGTGACTAATCAGTACAGGATTGGCATAACCTTTGCTTACCAGTGAGCTCATTTAGCTAGTGCCACTAGGGTAAGTGGTCTTTACCCAAGTTTTCCATGGGTATGACTTTCTCTTGAACCTCTGGGTGGTTAATATGGAATGTGCCAAATAAAGACGTGTGTGTTTGGGAGGGGTTAGGGAAAGGAGGAGATTTGCAGCATGGTAGCACATAGGGTCCCCGGTTGTAGATCAGGGTCCCATTGTGCTAGGTGCTGGACAAACGCATCAGAAAGGCTTTTTCTGCCGTGAAGCGCTGACAAGCTTAAGTAGTGCGTATTACTGATATGTATCAGCACAATAACTCATCTCCAGGCCCTTCAGGCTTTTGAGAAAGTCTTGTCACTTAACTGAGATAAGACTCCACTGGGAAGGCTCCACTAAGAGAAGTCTTCTGTAGTTGAGAAACAAAGTCCCCTTGAGTTTACTGGATTGCTTTTTCTTGTGTGTCAGAGGCAGCATTTGTTTAGTGGAAGAGGCCCCAAACTAGTAGTCAGAGGATTTTGTTTCTACTCCCAGTTCTGCCACTGACTTGCTCTGACGCTGGGCAAGTCACTTCCCCTCTCTTCGTCTCTGGTTCCCCGTCTCACAGATGGTCATAATGATACTCGCCCATCTCTGCAACACACTGACATCTCTGGCTGGAAGGTGCCATGGAGTGCTCTGTTTTTAAAACTAAAAGGATTTCCTCAGCAGCTAAATGTGCTGTCTCCTCTGGGCAGGCAGTGAAACTAAAGTAAATAGCATCCATGGAAGTATTAAGTCTGGTCAGTTTCATTGTCAGGTTCTCATGCACCAGGACACTGTAAATCCCCCATCACTCTAAGGCAAGGCTTAAGAGCAATTGAAATATTTTCATTTAAATTAAAATCATGTAAATATCAATTGATATCTCCATCCCTCTTATTCTTGAATTATTTTTGTAATACTGAGGGGTGGTGGTGGCGTATGAGTTGTAGCTGGGAGGTCTTTGGAAAGAGAATGAACAGTAGCTGTCTGGCTGGAATGCCATTAGCCAGTGCTGGCCAGCCTCAGAACTATACCCTAGAAAGGAGTGATGGTGGAGGGGGCAGCTATGGCAGAAAAAGAGAGAGCTGGCCAGGGGTAGGGGTTCCAGCCCTGTGGTTTTCATACTACGTAAATGGGCTTCACATATTGCACACATCTGAAAAGTAACTGAGTGCTCAACAGTATAATGTGCCTTTTGGAAGGTGGGGGCCCGGGGCTAGCTGCAGCTATCTACTGAGAGTCCAGAGTGCTGCCTTTTTTGACGTACTCCTAGAGCGGCATGTTGTGATGAAAGGGTTATTGGGCTGTATAAGATCTTCATCAAGGTACATTTTGGGCCTCAACCACCTGACAGCCTCCCTGGCTCTTAAAGGAGTCAGGTTGCCATACTCCAGTACTTGAGAGAAAATCCTGCTTAAATATAGGAACCTCAAGTGAACAAATACAAGGCGGTGAGAGTGTACAAGAGATCCAGTGTATGCAGATACAAAGGGTTGTGTTCACAGCAGGGATCTGTCTGCAAAGAGCAATGGGTTTTTTGCTGTCTGGTGAAGCAGACTGAAATCAGGATAACTCTGAAGGTAGGGAGTCTTCAGTAGACCAGAGAAATGCCTGACATTTTTCATACTGCTGCCCTGTCTCCTCAGCCATTGTGCCTGTGCTGCTTAGTCCAAATGTGGCTGCGATACTGTATGTTCTGGCAAAGCTGGTCCATTAGTGTGTTTATAGCTACATATCCATTATAATAATGGATTGTTCAGTAACTAAGGAGCTATAAATATCAATTCAACACTCTTAATATGGGCTGGTGTGCTGTATTTTAATCATGTTATTGGACTTTGTATTATGTACCACTGAAGTATAATTGATTGTTTGCCCCCACCTTGCAAATGACGATTGTCAGGGTCTAACTGGCTTTCTACTGATTGTAGACTTCTGAAGTGTGCAAGTATGTCTGATATAAAACAGAACGCACACGAACTTGCACGCAGTGTTGTTTGATTGGAGCTAGGAATCTGTCTTCTGGAAAGAGCTTGCATCCCGTTGGCTTCTACTTGATATTTTTAAAACTGAAATGTTGTTCATAGCGGTACTGGGGCCTTGACCTCACAACTTCCATTCTAGTTAATGGCGATTGTGGCTAATGCCCCCTCGCTACTTCAAAAATCTCAGCTATCACCTTTCAATGAGGTGATCTCAAGGTACTTAAGCTCCACTCAGGGAACTAGGCATCATCCCTGTTTGACACCTGGGGCGCTCAAGGCACAGGGCTGGGAGGTGACTGCAGCAGAGCTGGGAATAGAATCCGGTTCTCAACTCCCAGTCTTGTGCCTTAAGCACAAGACTAACTTTCCTCTCCACTATCCATTTATTAGCATTGGGTAACATGGAAACCCCTCTTTCGGTAGGCGTAGCAGTATTCCATCTGCAGGGGGTAAGTGCAGGATGTGGGGAATCCTCAAGTGTAAGTTTAGGGTGAATCCATAAACACTTGACCTAGATCTCCTAGAAGCTGTCCGATGGTAATGGCTCACTCGCTGGGAGCTGGGCTGGAATTGAGGGCATTCCAGGATTGGGAGACTCCTGCCCATCTTTAACAAGCAATAGGTTAAAGGAGGAAGGACGATCTCATGGTTAAAGCACAAGCGCTAGATGTTCCATGTTCTGGGTCTGTTACTGACTTTAGGCCATTCCCTTCAGCTCTCTTCTCCACTTGCATACAATGGGGCTAATATGCCCCACACAGGGCAGTTGGGGGGCTAAATTCAGTGACCCTTGTAGAGTGCGTACACATCCTTGGGTGGCAGGTATGGGAGGGTGACTGTTCTTTCACTGAGGGGCTGGTGTGGGAGGGCTGTCCAAAACTTTCCCATGTGTTGCAGCATCATGTGTGTTGTTACCTGCCTCTGTAACTACAGTTCTTTCAGCATCAGAGAGCTGCAAGGTGTGGTACAGTAATGTCTTCCTGCACATTGTGGCTTGACCCTTGGCCTCCTTGCGCTGGGAGGCTTGCTGGCTTTGAATATAGTGATCTAGGTATTGTGCTGGGCAGTGCCCCTGGCATTGCTGCCTGGTAGTGGAATCTAGTGTGTGGCGATTATATGGAGTATTGGAGCCTGTTGGGGAGATGGCATCTCTTCAGCTTAGCATGAAGAGGATCTTGTCTGTAACTAAAATGTAGGTAGTTCAGGTTTAATTGAGGATCCTGATGTCTGTACACAGGAGCCCAGAGTGTAAGCTCTTTCGGGTAGGAGTTGCATCTTTCTATGTGTTTGTAGGACACCAATGATTTGATGCTCTGGGCGCTACTGGAATGCAAATATATAGCAGAGCTACAGAGACAGCGTGCTTAGCTGCTGGCAGATAAGGGAGCAAGTGAGTGTTTTGCCTTAATGACAATTTCCCCCACCTAATTTCTGGTCTAGCCATGTAATGTGTGGGATCCCAAGCTGTTAGAAATGTGTGTGCTGGAGTGGGAGCAGACCAGGAGTTGCTTTCCGTTCTTGTTCCATGACTAGAGAACGAGACTTGTTCGGGATGCTGGGCCCCAAGTGCCTGCTTGCTCCTTCCTGTCAAGCTGATTTTTAGAGTGTTGCATTGGTGGGTTTTCTAGTGTCCAGCCGATACTCAGCTGGAAAGATCGTGCTGTGTTGCAGGGATCTAGAAGGCTTTGCTCTCTGTTGTGGAGGGATATCTTCAAGTCTTTGATGAAGGCACTGGGGGCGCTTGTCCTTGGGCATTTGGAAAGCTAGTGTAATTATCACCTCCAGATGTTTAGTTTTGAGTAGCCTAATGTTTCGGTTCCCTCCACTCTCTCTAAAGATTGAAGACTAAAGAGTTCCTTAGACCTATACTTTACTCCTGGCCTTTGCCATTGGCCAAGTGAGGACTCTTGAGCGTAAGGAGCTGTTGCCGTTGTTCCAGTGAGACCTGAGTTGATGGATAACAAAGATCCCATGACGCTTTTGTCCACAGTCAGGATATTATCCCAGACTCATGTCCAGTTTCATTACTTAAATCTTTCTAATCCCAACATGCCATTTAAACACCTGTGCCAGTAATTGTATTCTCCCTGCAGTTTCAAGTGACTATGTCGACCTCCTTCCCTCAAGCTGTTGTTCAGTGTTGCAGTAGATTAGTAAACAGCTGCCATGTTTTGCCCCAGAGGTGATTGCATTCCATTAGGTAGGGAAGTGATGCCTCTGTGATTTCTTTCTACCCTGGAGGCTTGTTTTTTCTAGATACCAATCAACTCAGGGAGTTAACACTTTTGTAAAGGCTAGTCTGGACACTCCCAAACGATTGTTCCAGAATACATGGTTGTCTACCCTAAGCCAGTGGTTCTCAACCTGTGGTCCGCAGATCCTTTGGAGTCCACAGAGACTCTGTCTGAGGGATCTGCAAAAGCTTGTCGTTACCACAGAACAGTGGTTTTCAGCCTGTGGTCTGCGGACTGATATTTCCAATGGGGTCTGCACCCACACTGGAAAATTTTTAAGGGTCTGCAGATGGAAAAAAGAGTAAGAGCCACTGCCCTAAGCTGATGCCTGCGGGAAAACTACAAACACTGATGGCTGGGGAATGTCCAAGTAGCCTCTACAAATGTTAGCTACCCTGTGTTAGTAATAAAAAGTCTCATGTAGATACACTCTGGATGATAGAGGCTATTAAATAGGACTAATGGAGAAAACTGGGTTAAAATACCCATCTCCCTCCCAGCTTGTTTTGACTCTGTGCTGCTGCTCTTTTGTGTTTGGAGAGTTTACAACTTCTTCTGGCCCTCTTCGGGAGAGCCCCATGAGGATTAGGGCAGGTCTATTCTTAAAATGCAGCTATAACACTTAAGTGAAGATGCTCCTAGCCTGGCAGGAGAGCTTCTCCACCTCTCCGAAAGGCAGTAGCTGTGTTGATGAGAGACGTTCTCCTGTCAACACAGTGCTGTCTACATGTGGGGGTTAGGTCAATATAACTTACATTGCTCAGGGGGTGTGAAATCCACACCTGTGAGTGATATAGTTATACTGATATAGGTGTGTAGTGTAGACCTGGCCTTAGTCCTTGGCTGTCTGCTCCTCTGACTCCACCAGTGCTCTCCCTAACTCTGGCTCTAACTGCTTTGTTAGGCCAGGGATCCTGGTTGTCACCTTTGACCTGAGCAGCTTTCCTCCTCTATCACTCTTCTCTCCATATGGTCACTGGAGCAGGGCCAGGACTTGTCACCACCTTCACTGTGTTTCTGCAGAACTACGCTTCAGAGCAGTCTGACTGTTTCCCTTTCCTGGGAAAAGGAGCTGGAATGCTGCACCTTCCCACTTCTCCATGGTACTTGTTTGAGGTTGGATTGGCTAGAACAGCGGGAGCGTGTAGATCTGAGGCCTTTGGGAACCAGATGGAGAGTCACAGTGCAAAGGTTCTGCGGTGGTTGGAATGTGATATTTGATTGGAGAAGGTGGGAGTAAGAGCTCCATAGGGTAATAAAGAGGGGGTTGTGCCTCCAGCCAGGGGCAACTGGGATAGGAGACCCCAGGAGGAACCATGAATCCTGTGAACTGAGGAAGAGCAGGGGTGAGGAGTCCAGGCTGGGCTAGTGCTGTGAGCTTGTAACTCTAATGGCCGACTTTAAGTAGTATGGTTCCAAAAAGGGGTCTTGCGTCAGCCCCATGCCCCCCATGAAACTAGGGAGGGGCAGCCTCATGGCAGATCCCCTGCCCATTGCCTCAGCACAGATTTGTCTGAGCCACCAGCTTGGAAATGTGAGGGGAGGGATTGTTCTCTAGTAGTTGGAACATAGTCGGGCATCAGGAGGACTCCTGGGATATAGTCTCAGCTCTGCTATCTGGGCGTTGTGGCCTTGAGAGTGACGCCATTCCTTTATGGGTGGGCATGCGGCAGCTCAGATGTGAGTGACAACCACTTTTTGTAAATCACTTTGAGGTCCTTCAGTGGAAGGGGCTCTACGTGGCCCAGTTGCAATTAACAGAGCTTTGAGTAAAACTTGATTGGTCACCTGGAAGTGACAGATTGTACCAGGTAGTGGGGCTTAAAAGTGCTGATGCCACATGTGGTGGCAAGAACCATGCGATAAACTATATCGACCATGTACCTTCAACCATTTCACCTGCCTGTTTGCCCGTCCCCACTGACTCAAGCCACGGGTGGGCATCATTCAGTCCTCAACCTTGACTCTGTCTGTGATCCTGTATTTCATGAACAGTTATGTCTACGAATGGCCACTTCCCCTTCCTTCCAGTGGCATAAGGCATTGGTTTATGCCCTTTTCAGGCTGGACTGAACATTGTTACACTGGATGCTAAAAAGCTTTTTAGAGGCTATTAAAACCAGAATGGCTCTCTTCTCCCACTAATGCCTCTGGAGCTGGACTCGTGGTCCAAAGGATTCTCTCTGGCTTTACAGAGGGATGTGAAAATGAGCACTAGTAAAAACTTCCTGTGGAATGTGTGGCTTAAATAGAATACATGATGGCATGGGTCTAAAGGTCTGACACTCGTTTGGGGTGACCTATGTAACGCCGTTGTGTCCATCTCAATGTCTGTAGAGCAAACCTTTACTCACTTCTCTTGTAGTACACCTTTTTGTGGAATAAAGTAGCTGCCATCACAAAATCTTTAAGGCATCCTTTAAAGCCATCCCTTTCGGCAGGCTCCACCAGAAGTGTGTCCCTGCCAATGAGCTACTTTCTGGAATAACTTGGAGTAAAGTCCCTCGTAGACCTGAGAAGACTTTAATCAGCGCTCTGTTTATAAGATGTGCTTAATATGTAGATGGGAAGGATGGACGTCTTGTTCGCAACATGGGAGGAAAAATCACAGCCCAAACCTACCTTCACCCCATAAGCCAGTGTTCCCCAACCTTTTAGCCTGGTGGGTGCTAGATGAAGGACCGTGGGGGCGGTTGAGCATCTGCTGAAATGCCGCTGAATTTCGGCGGCATTTTGGCAGATGCTCGACCACCGGCCAGGATGCGGGTGCATTTAGATACCCTTGCGGGCACCATGGTGTCTGCAGACACCACGTTGGGGACCCCTGCCATAAGCAAAAGACCTCTCCTTACCCCTTTGCCATGCCAAAAGATGCAGCAAGCCCTGGCTTTGTCAGACCTGTGGGGAAGGTAGAGTCAGCTCCACTGGCACTGTCCTGCCACAAGCCCCCAGAGAGTGCCCATACTTTAAGCAGCTCACAATTAGTACAGCAGCACAGAGAAGGAGACGCATAACTTGGGCAGTTAGGGTTCATGCCAGGTGCCCAGGGATCAGTTGGCCCAAAGAGGCTAGGGATTGCTTCCAGGGAGGACAGCCAAGGAATACCCTAGTGAAGGGATTTGGTAGAACTGGCAAAAGATCTTTAGTTGCCCCTCTCGGATTGCAGGCTAGGCATTTTTCTGCAAAACTCCTAGTCTGCTTTCCTACTTGATCTTTGTTGAGTGCTACTGTTTAATCTCCTTTATTATTATTATTGAGTGGTGTATTCAGCCCTGTACACCCAGACCCTGCCTCAAGGAGTTCCTAGTCTAAGTACATTGTAATCTCATTGTCAAGTTAAACCGCATTTAAACTGTGTATGAATCAGATAGCTAATAGCCCATTTTAGACAGGCTGACACATAGTCTCTGTAGCTGGAGAGAATCCAGCCTGCCTTAAATACAAATCAGTTTAGAGAGCCCTTGTTTTGAACTCCTTCAGCTACCTAAATGTAGAAGAGAGGCTAAAGGATACAATCTGTTTTCATCTTCACAGCGGCTGAGTTAATGCTGCTAGAGGAAGAAGGAGATGGAGAGGCGAGAGGGAGCAATCTCTCCTCATCAGAAGTTCCTTGCTAGGCAACTGAGTGTTTTTCTTAGCTAGGTTTATAATTGGAGCAGATACAAAATAAAACAAAGTATAAGGTACCCTGCTGCAGCAGCTCCTGTGGGTCTATGCTTGTCTCATCATAGGTACTGGGTCACAGCACTGCCCAAATTTGGCCCAGCTGCCCCTCCATTGTCTTGCCAAAATTGAGCTGTGGTATGGCCAGGCTGCAATGACCTCTACCCTTACCTGTCCCCTTCCCAGTGTGGATAAAACAAAAGAACATGAAATTCCTGAAAAATAAAGTAGAATTTCACAGAACGTTGATTATAATCCTCTGGCGGGGTAGAAGCATCAGAGGATAGCTCAGTGTTTAGCATTCCTGCATAAAACCGGCGGAATTCAGTCCTTTAGGCCCTTTAGTATCTAGCAAATCGTCTGGTTTCTTCTTTAACAGGGTGACTAATGCTCCTGAGTCTCTCCAATTCTATATTTCATGAAAAACCCCCTTTTTTCCTCTAAATTCGATTCTTTTATATGCTGATAAGTTACCGTTGATGTATTAAGACTGATTTCATAGGAGTTAGAGGAGCAGAATCTCTTGAAACTATCTCCATAGCAGATTAAACTATACCTACCATATTCATTGTATGTCAAATCCTCAATAATACATCACGGAATATCCACTTTAACCCGGTTCCATAGCAGCATTCACCATAGTGAAATTAAATAGTATTAACTGGCTTCCAGTCTGCTCATGCTTGAGAAAAAAATTACCACTACAATGTATAGTCCTACTCCAAACCTCAGCAAAGTTGTTCCATGCTTAAGTTATCCTTACATATCATATATTCACATGTTACCAAAAAAGCGACACATCAGCATTGAAATTTGTCAATTAAATATTGTCATACACTGTCCTCCATCCTTCCTCCGTGTGTGTTTTCGGGGGGTTTGTGGGTTTTTTTTGTTCTAAAGTTATCTTTCCTCCGTTCTTGTGGAACCGCCCAGCCAAACAGGAAAATACAGAAGAACAGCCAAACATTTTTAAATAACTAATTTTTTGCATGCCAAGTGAAACTTTTAAAAGAGCCCAATTTCAGAAAGTCTGAAGTGACCTCCCACTCTAAAATCTGGAAGTCTCAAATTGCGCTAGCCACAAAATTGAAAATCACCAGAGTTTATCGCCAAAGTGATGGCAATGCAAGACAGAAGTGATCCTCTAAATTGAATCTCTCTAAAGAGTGGCATGTGAGACAGAGCAATTGTCCTTCTATACAATGACACAATCTGTGTTTCTTTGACACAATGAAATATTGACCCCTTGTGATTCAAATCTACTGAAGTAATCGTGAGAACGCCTCACCTGCTTAAAAACCCACTACTAAATGCTTCCTTATGGCATCCTGAATCTACTTCTTACTAAGCTCAGGTTAAAAATCGGGGCCAAATTACCAATGTATAAGTAGGACCGTGCAAAGACCAAGGGTCCATCTAGTCGAGTAATCCTGACTTCCGACAGTGGCCATGCCATGCCACCAGAGAGATAATCCTCAATCACCTATTCCCAAGTTCTGCGCAAACAGTAGCTAAGGACACAGCCCGCTGCATCTACTAATAGCTTTGATGACCTCTCTTCCATAACTTACTATTCTGTTTTGAACCCTTATCAGCTGGCCTTCACAACATTCCCTGGCAAGAGTTCCACAGTTGACTGCGTTTGTAAGAAATACTCCTTTGTTGTTTAAACCCGCTCTATTTCATTTGTGACACTAGTTCTTGTTTATGAGAGTAATAAACTTCCTTTTGAATAATACATCATGATTTTATTAACCTCTACAAATCCCCCTTACTCATCTCTTTTCCAAGCTGAAAAGTCAGTTTTATTAATCTCTTCTCATAGGGAAGCTGTTCCATACCCCTAATCATTTTTTAGAGTAGCAGCCGTGTTAGTCTGTATCCGCAAAAAGAACAGGAGTACTTGTGGCACCTTAGAGACTAACAAATTTATTTGAGCATAAGCTTTCGTGGACCACTTCTTCGGGTGCATAGAATGGAACACACAGATATTTATACATACTGATTTTTTTGTAGCTCTTCGCGGTCTGCCTGAGTTTTGTATGATCTGCACATTTTGCCACCTCACTATTTACCTCCTTTTCCAGATCATTTATAAACATGTTGAATAGTACTGGTTCCAGTACAGACCCTGGGGGTACATCAATGTTTACCTCTCTCCATTCTGAAATATGACCATTTGTATGTGTATTGATGACACCTAGTAGATGCTTTCACACAGATTAGTCCCAGAATTTGGTACAATGTGTGTGGCACTGGTATAAGAAATAATCTGAAGGCCCTTGGGGTGTCTAGTGAAATTCATGCTGGTGAAAGATAATTTATGGAAACTGCTGTTCTATATTTGTTCCAGTGCAGGCAGCCCTGACCCTACCCTATCAGTGTGTCTAAGCACTGCCCTAGAGGTCTGACCTCATGGATGTAGGCTGGATGGGGTGGGAGTTTGTTCTCTCTAAGCCATCTAATCTTTGCCTTTTCTGTTGAGACTACAAATCAGAAAACTGACAGTGTGCAAAGATCCGCTTGTGTCCCCAAGATCTGGATTGAGATCCACTGACTTTATGTGGGCCACAGAGCTGCCAGCAGGTGGCAATAACCAGGGTGGAGCAATTTAAACCAAGGCCATTGAAATCAATGATTTACATCATGGTTTGTTTTTAAATCAGATTGAGATTTTGTAATGTGTTTTGTTGCAACTTTAGATTAAAATTTATAATGAACCAAGTTGCAAATTCCTTAAAAAAAAAAAAAAATGCCGTCCCTATTAGGGTATATTACAGAAATTTGTAAAATTCAGATAGGCAAAAAAACATACTGAAAACTAAGGCTCTGATCCTGCAATCGCTTGAATAGCTGCTAAACTTATTTTCGTGAATAACTTCACTGACTTTAATCCATGTGCTGGAAATCAAGTATATGTATAAGTGTTTGCAGCATTGGGGCTAAAACTGTATTTTTACTAATCTTGTCTTAAGTGGCAGATCTGCTGTTTCAAACCAAAATTGCCTCAGTGTTCATGAAAAATCTATTCAGACTTCAACAAAATGATTGTAGATAAAATTCACCCAGGTCAGAATTTTCAAAAATAAGAGCATCTGTCCTGTAAGGATGGAATTTTCCTAATCACCTAAATGACTCAAAAGCGCAAGTCTGATTTCATACTTTAAGCCCTGATGGAGGAATGTAGCCTGGCCAAAACATTTCAGCTTTCTTGACATGTGGATATTCAATTCATCAGAAGATGTTAGTAGCTATAAATAGAATATGGGTTAATTTTGTGTTTGAATTTGTCTTGCTCTCACAGTAAGGATGTTGAGGCCCTGGGCTTGTATTTTTTTCCCTTCATATAAGCATTCATGGTAGAATCTATGTAAACCCAGACATTATTCTAAGAATAAGAAACTAAAGAAAAAGATGTAAAACATCCACACTCTCAGTTTATAAATGGGAAGGAAGTAAAGGACTAGCAACTTGAGAAATATCCTGATTTTGATCCACTTTGGCAATAACATTTGCCACTTCTGACTTTGACTGGAGTTGTGACTTAGATCTTTTTTTTTTTTTGTTTGGGTTGTGGGGGAGCTTATAAACTGAGCAAATAGTGCCACTGTTTTTGCAGGGTGTCCTGTTGTACTATATCTGAGCTGCTGCTGCAGAGGAAGCAGCGATTCCCATGGCATTGTGATACCATTGCTGACGTGGGAAATGTGCTGTATTATTTTGTGGTGCCATATTCAGGTATCACTGATGCTGATGGACAAAGTAGAGAAGTGCCCAGAGCTGTGTTAATTACAGGCTCCATTAACAGCATTGGAAATGGCCGATAGCAAAGAGAATATTGCCTTTTCTAAATAATTCAGAAAGTAAGAGAATCCATGCTATTTTAAAAAAATCACTAAAATCCAGTATGGGGGGATGTTCCTTGGCATAGACCAGTATGATACAGTCAGCTTTGAAGTGAATGCCTGAAAGCAGCTTTTACTAATTGCAGCTTGATGGAAAGATCAATATTGAATAGCTGCTCTGCCACTAGCAATCTGCAAACTGAAATTTCTCTGCCATGGGAAGAGCTCTGGGTGCCAGACTACGTTTTATTAACTAATAATTAAAAAACATTTCCCCCTTGGAATTAACGCTAAAACCCTTGGCTGTGGTGAGGGGGGCTGGAATATTTAATTCAGGAATGGCAGGAAGAACTCTGTAGAGGACCTGACAGGATCGTGTAGTCACTACACTGGTAACTTTCCTGTTGGGTTTTTGAAGGGATTCTGGAGATGCCTGGGTGAGTGGGCTTAAGACTTGCATTAAGGAAACTAAAAGTAGCCATTGCTAGCATGAGATCTCACGTGATGTCACTGTGGGGTAATTAAAGATCTGTTCCACAATGCCCTTGCAATGGAGGGAGCTGGAAATGCTGGAGCACTGTTTCTCTTTTGGTTTGGATTTACTGTGTGTGCATGTAAAATTAAAATGTTGCTCAATTAATTAAGCAATGACAGCAAGTGTGAGGGAGCTTCCAACCTCACAGCTAAGTTCCCCTGTGCCCTGGGAAAAGCATGGGAGGATAAATGAGCCCTGCGGGTCAAAACTTGGACTCCAGACTAGTGAGGGGGTGTAAATTCCAGAGCAGTTGGGCTTCCGGTGGGAATGCCCTGAACTCCCACTACATTACTGCACGCTTAACAGAGTGTTTGAGGTTTGGAAGGACCTTGTGCGAAGGAATGTATTTAGAAATCTGTGATTTAAGGTAAAAAAGCTTCTTGAATATATTTTGATCCTACAGTTTGTGGATGCCAAGAAGTTCTTTGTTGTCAGCACTTAACTGCACCTCAAAACTACCCTTCCTCAGCTGTTTCAGATCTAACATGCTTTAATTTTGTGGTATGGGCTTGTGAAACTTCTCTTCAGTTATGGATGGGTTTTTTGCTGCAGTTATCGCAGAGTTAACATCAATAACTCATCATTCTGTTGAGTAAAGCTGAGGATCGGGAGTTGGATGGAAAGAGCTTACCTTGTGACAGGATGCAAATGAAAGGGGAGTCCGAGGACTAAAGTGGAGAGACTGGGGAAGATTCACATAGTGAAATATGATGGAAGGCTTTAAGAAATTAGGCAGATGTATTGCTTCATGAGACCTTCGCTTCCCTGTTGGGTCAAGGCGGTCTTCATGGAAGAATGCAGTTGGAGGACTATACAGATGTGGAAATGGTTGGACGGGGGCAGAGGGGAAGAATTACCCCCTGAGAACCAGAGCCTTGTGGAAGTTATGCTTAGGTTAGTTTTGGACTGCAATGGTAGCAGCCGTAACTGTACTGTAATGTATTTTCCACTGATCTTGTGCACTAAGCAGAGTCAGTATTTCGGTGGGAGACATCCAAGGAATATTTAGGTCATCTAGTAGTAAGTGTTGGTATTCTGAACCGATACCCCAACATGATGTAAAGGGGGCGCTGTGATGCTCCAGTTGTCACGTATCGGAGGAGAGAAAAAGCTGAGCTCCTGACCACTTGTGGATATTAATAGCTTGTGGTAGGTCTACTAGAGAGTTTGTACAAAGGCCCCACTGGCCTGGCCAAATGCCACCTTAAGTGATGGCATTATGTTTCTGAAGTGTCCTCTGTAGACAGTAAACTGGTATCCAATGTTGCAGTTTTTAATATGCACAACCACCTTCCATCCCAGAAGTGGCCAGCAAAGTAGTTCCCCTGTACACCTCGGAGATGAGCTTGGGATCCTTTGAGGAAAAAGGAGCTATGGAATTTGGAGGCATTTACTGGGGAAATGTGGGTTTCTGCAATGCCCACATCCCAGTGTATTGGAAACAAACACATCGGGTATCTTTACCTCTGGTAATCTAACTCCTGCAGCCTTAGAGAAAATGTTAAGCTTTTAGCATTTTTATATTGCATTTGATAGTACGTGTCCTGTGGTAAACAGTCCAGTTTCATTTAAGTAGTTCTTCCCTGTTTGAGAAGTGGGAACTTTTTCTCAGTACACTGGGTCAAGCCATTGCAGCTTGCTGCGAAGGGGTGCACTCTTACTAGACCAAGTCTGCAGTAGAAAGCCATGGCTTTTATGAAATGGTCTCGGAGGGGATCTCTCATCTTGCTGTTCGCCAACTCTCATATTTTTTTTAATCTCTCAATTGCAGGTTCACCCTGAACAAAAACAAGATGTCGGAAAAGGGGAGTAGCACCGATGGAAAAACAGATATAGCCAATGGTAAGGGTAGGGGTGAAGACCCGTTTGAGTTGTCTGCGCTTAAGATTAATGCTCAGTGAACAACAAAAATTAGGGATCATTTTAGTGATTTCTCTAAGCATGTTCACAACCCTCTAAATTTGCCGGTTGTGAACCTTTATTCAAATGAAGAGCTCTTAGTGTCAATTTTTGTACAGCACAAATATTGGATATGGCACCGAAATGCATTTTATTAAGTGAAATGAACATGGTGACCACACACATTCGTCACTGAAGTGTTCCATAATGTGATTCGAGTGCTCACCAGCCCTCCATCACCAGGGGTTTGTTTGCACAAAATATTTATTGAATAGCTTTGGTTAGTGAACACCCACAAAAATGGTAGGCTGCTTAGGAGCAGCAAAAGAGGCTACATTTGCCAAACAAATCACTTACCCTGTGAATTGTTCACCTAGCTCTACATAAGCCATTTAAAGTGATATGGGGGAATCAAATGTCCTATCTAAGCATCCTGCACCATTGGGAAACCCTCATTCTGTCCCTGTATCAGTGTTTTCTCTTCCATCACTTCAGTAACAAAGTTGCATTAGACTAGGATCTCTGGACCAGTTCCTGGTTCTATTGAAGTCAGTGACACAACTTCCATTGACTTCTGGAGACCTAGCATTAGGCCCCCTGTTCCTAATATCTGCTCCTGTATTATCTCCTTCAAAATCCCTTGAATTGGATGATGGCTGGATCATCTTCTGGTGGAGGAGACTCGGCAGAGAAGCCCTTAAAAAGCAGAACTGGCCTTCAGATAGCCTTTGTCATGAAGAAGAGGAGTGTGTCTGTGTAAGCAGGATTGTTGCCTGGTACTGTAGAGAACCCCCCGAAGCATGGCAAAGCTAGCTGTAGATTCAAATGCCAGGTAATGTCCTACATCTGCCTAGACCCTGCTCCTTTGTACGCAGGAGTAGATTTGTTAAAGCCCTTGTGCAAGATATTGCAACGTGGGGCAGATTTTTTTGTTGCTAAATGAGTGGAGGTTACAGAATCCTGAGCTTGTTTATAGCAGTCTGCGATCCTGTTGTTAAATGCGAGAGACGGGAGGAAATGGGGTTAATTGTATCCTCCGGTGGGGGGGGGGGAGATGGCAAGAAACAAAGAAAGAAAGGGAGGGTCCAAGACTTGATTTGGGAAGGGAAGAAAATAATGGGAGGCACATTGTAATCCCTGAATGAAGCTGCAATTAAAAATGTAACACATGGCAGTGAAACAATTGGCCAGAGGCTTGTTCCTGAGCTAGTGTTGCCCAGAGGGATGTCCCAGTGATCTAAACATCAGATGTGAAATACAGAGATTTTCCAGGCTAGAGCCGTAGTTTTGAAAGCTCCATCTTTCAGGGAGCGAGATGGAGTTCCATGCAGCGTAAATGGTTCTGGGACTGCGGACCAGACCATAACCTCACGTCTTGGTCACTCTGTGTATGCGCTGGTGATCCCATGGCCCTTTTGTAAGAGTAGGGATTTGGCTGGAATATTCTCCCCCTTCTCTTGTGCTGGCCTCCACCCTGGAAGTGGCTGCATTTCAATGGTGCTTTTGGGTACATGAGAATCCTTTGGTGCTGTAGAGATGTGAAGTTATTTACCCCAGAATCAATCCCATGGTCTGTCCTGTGCAGGGAGCTTATCCAGCAGCCCTGAAGAAATGTCTGGAGCAGAGGAGGGGCGAGAGACCTCTTCAGGCATTGAAGTAGAGGCCTCTGACCTCAGCCTGAGCCTCACTGGGGATGATGTAGGGCCCAACCGCACCAGCACAGAGAGCCGGGACACAGATACGGAGAGCTCAGGAGAGGAAAAGGACTCGGACAGCATGGATGACACAGGCCACTATTCGATCAATGAGGAGAACCGGGCCCATGACCGGTCCCACTCAGACGAGGAGGAGGAAGAGGAGGAGCAGCGGTCCCATCGACGTGCCCAGCGCAAGCGTGCCAACCACGATCAAGACTCCTCGGATGATGAGCGGGCGCTGGAGGACTGGGTGTCCTCGGAGACGACTGCTCTTCCTAAGCCCCGCTGGCAGGCTGTGCGTGCCCTCCGGGAGAGGGAGCTGGGCTCCAGCTCACGCTTTGTCTACGAGGCCTGTGGGGCCAGGGTCTTTGTGCAACGTTTCCACCTCCAGCACGGCCTCGAGGGGCACGGCGGCTGTGTCAATACCTTGCACTTTAACCAGCGTGGCACGTGGCTGGCCAGTGGCAGCGACGACCTTAAGGTGGTGGTTTGGGACTGGGTCAGGAGACAGCCGGTGCTGGAGTTTGAGAGTGGCCACAAGAGCAACGTCTTCCAGGTGAGAGGGGGTGGGGCTGAGTGTGTCCAGGGAAGGGGGTGGCTGAAGGGGCTGGTAGGGGCATCACCCACTCCACTCAGAAGGATGCTAAGAGCTGAGTTATTCTGTTAACTTTTGTAAACGGGTGAAAGTAACTGAACGTGTTTGTGTGGTGGGAGAGCAGGTGTCTCAGTGCCAGGACTCCAGGGTCCTATCGAACCTCACTTTCCCTGGCGAGTGGGAGAGCCAGTGCTGGCCCAACTGAGCTTTCGTAGCATCTCCAGACGGCACAGCTGCGAAGAGCCTCCCAAAGGCAAACGAAGTCTGCCAGTAGCACCTTGATGGGTCTGCTCCGAGTTGGTGCCCAGGGGGTTCTGAGCAGCAGCAGATACTCTGGCAGTCAGGTCCGCCGCTCCTTAGGGGAAGCGACGGAGGCAGGAGCTGTATGTGGAGAAGGGCCTTGGGAGAGCAGCCGCCATGCTCGCAGGAGGCTCTGGAGTGGCAGGGAGAGCAGAGAACTCTGGCTTTCTAGCAGCCAGAGGTTGCTGTGGGGAACAGACTTCATGTTTTATCTCACCTGCTCACCAGAGGCTAATAGGAAAGGCCAAGTCCAGGGGCAAACCTGTGGGCATCTCCACCTCTCCGTCCCTGCTTGAGATGGAGGTAATGCTGGGCTTCTCAGCCAGGACGTTGCCCCGCATTGTGCAGGGCATCGCTGTGGCTAGAATAGAATTGTTTAAACCCTGTTCGAAGTACTGTACAGACTCCAAGCCAGCCTCTGCAGACTCTTTATCTTACACATGGAGAAATGAGGCATAGAGCACTAGTGACCTGCTGTCGGAGGTGGCACTACAGCTTGGGACTCCCTGGGTTTTGGTTTTTTTGCCTGTATGAGCAGTCCACAGATCCTTCTGCTGTGTTTGGGGTGGAGGGTGGGCGAGATTTCAGCCCCAAGGACTGTGGGAGGGCAGCTGTTCCCAGCCCCAGTGGAACGCACCATCTCCTTTTGCTCTCCTCCAGGCTAAGTTCCTCCCCAACAGCGGCGACTCGACTCTAGCCATGTGCGCTCGGGATGGCCAGGTCCGGGTAGCCGAACTCTCTGCCACCCAGTGCTGCAGAAACACCAAGCGCGTGGCACAGCACAAGGGAGCCTCACATAAGGTGAGCCAACTGGCTGCTGTTTCTGTCTGGTGCCAGGGCGTAGGGACGGATAGGGCCCATAGCAGCCAGGCTTCCCGTACATCAGGTGTCAAAAGGAATCACTTATACCTGTGTGACTGTGGAACCGGCCAGTACCCTGCTCCGTCCCTTATTTTCAGTGTATGTAAATCTCCGTCTAATTTAAAGCATGATTTGAAAGGCCTGTGCCTTCTCCTCCCTCGGTATGTAGATTTCCTCTGAAGCTGATGTGTTCCTTTAACTCAGTTGCATGTCTCTGAAAAAACTGGCCTGTCCCTTCTCCAGTCACTGCTAAGGGAACGCCTGCCCAAGGAGATGGGTCTCACGTTGCACTTCGAAGATGGTAAGGTTTGGATTACCTCACTGTCCAGGGCTTTCCTCTGAGGATTTCCTCCTGGGCTCTCTGTGCAGCACACTGGCAGAGGGTCACAGTTCATCCCTTTTCACCTACTCTGGCCCCTCCTCAATGCAACTTTAGCATCTTTCTCTCTTGCTGGCTCCTGCGTGTGAGGCAGATGAGTCTCTGGAGCTGGCTAGGACTCCTAGCTTTATGAGGTCAGAACAAATGCAGGAAGTACACATTGTCCTGGAGCCTTTCAGTTTGCGTTGCCATGTGTTTACCTACATTGAATTTAATCTGTGATTTCACTGCCGAGCATACAATCCCCTGTGGAGTCCTTCTGAAGTACTTAGCAATCCTAATTAAAGAGTTGTGCCTTTTCATTGGTCTCCTCCCCTGCCAGATGCTGCCCAGTAACAATTCTCTCCTGGTTTTCATGAGGCTTGTTGCTACACCACTTGTTTTTATGGTCACCTGTAGCAGGAGTATGTTTATCGGGGTGTGAGGGGGACTGTCAAAGTGCAGGCCAAAGGCAGCATTTGGAGTTCTAATGGCACTGGCCCGTGACCCATGAAACTGCATATTGTAGCATGCTCTGTCTCAGTCCAAGTTGGGCGGCTCAGCACATGCAGGGTATTGGCTAATGGACCATGTCATCTGCACTGAAGGCAGGTTGTGGCCGCAATCTGCTTGGTCTATAGCACAGCACCAGGCACTGTACATTTACCACTGGTCCTTCCATTGGGCAAGGTGTGGAAATGTTGTCCTGGAATATCAGGGTTGGAAGGGATCCCAGGAGGTCATCTAGTCCAATTCCTCCTGAAAGCAAGGACCAATCCCCAACTAAATCATCCCAGCCAGGGTTTTGTGAAGCTGGGCCTTAAACTCTAAGGAAGGAGATTCCACTGCCTCCTTAGGTAACCCATTCCAGTGCTTCACCACCCCCTAGTGAAATAGTGTTTCCTAATACCAACCTAAACCACCTCCACTGCAACTGACATGCATACTCATTGCTCCTTGTTTCTGTCATCTGGTACCACTGAGAACAGCCGAGTTCCATCTCCTCTGAACCCCCTTTCAGGTAGTTGAAGCAGCTATCAATCCTCCCTCATTCTCTCTCTGCCAGACTAAACAATCCCGGTTACTCAGCTTCTCATAAGTCATGTGCTCCAGCCCCCTGTTGACATAGGACAGACCTCAGTGGCTCTTTAAGAAGCATTTTCATCAGATGTAAAGTGCTGATTACATTTGCACAACTGGTCACAGAGGAGCAAGCGAGTGACTGAGACCTAATCTCAGGGTGTGAACTGCTGAGGACTGTGACCGTACCTCTGTCTTTGCAGAACCAAGCACAACAGCAATCTGGATACTACTGAAATAGATAAATAACCCCTGGCCTCCTCTTAATACAGGAAGGACAGGCAGTGAAGGGTTTGCATTGTCTGATCACAGTCACACTGAAGTGATGTGCTAAGAATAAACCTACCCAGCATGTCTAACTGTGGCAGGAAATGCAAACTGACCTCCTTCTGCCTGTCTTTCCATACTGATATAAAAATGAGATTTTTAACTGCCCTAACAAGCTGACCAAATCCCCCCTCAGCTGGCTCTGTCCCAGAACACACTGCAAAGTGGATCTAAGTGGCTAATTCTGCTTTCCTTGAAGCAGGGGATGTGGCCTCAGAACCCATTTTTTCCCTCTTCAGTCTCAAGGCAGATGCACCTGTCCCAGTCCCACTGACAGATTAGAAATCATACATCAGCCTGTCCCAGGTTTTGTGAGGCTGAGTCATTGAAGTGCTTTCCAATCTCAGGTGGAAGGAAGGGTGGTATACAAAAGAAGGAGTCTTGTCCCACTTGTTCGTTAAAAGGGATCCAATCCCAAAGCATTTATCTTCCAGCTGGCCCTAGAGCCGGATTCTCCATGCACTTTCTTATCAGCTGGCGAAGATGCTGTGGTCTTCACCATTGACCTGAGACAAGACCGCCCTGCTTCGTAAGTACCTTTTCTTGACACTTGATTGCTATGAGATCCTGGTGAATGAATTAATGAGGTTTCAAAGCTCCCGAGGCCTTAGATGTTCTGCTGTATGCCAGAACATTGTCTCGGTGAAATGTGTAGTTGATCATTTTAAATTGGCCTGTGTGTTTTGCTGGCTGTCTGCCGTGCAAGGATTTTATCAGCCTGACCTAGAGACAGGCTTACTTGTCAGCAATAAAGTTGGCTAAGTAAACTGTTTACTCTGCTGTAAAGAATCTTTTAATGACTAAATCAGTGTGCCCCCTTTGGACTGGAGGGCTCAAGGTGTGTCTTTGATGGCTGGGATACACAGCTTTTACATGGCTGGTCTGAGTCCTCCCTGTTGCTTTTTGATCTACCTGGCAGATGTTTGGTGGCCCATGTGACATGAATTTGGCACTCTGTCTGCATTGTGTCACCTTCATACACTAGTCCACTGGGACTGACCTCACTTCCCCCCTCAGGGGGATCCCTCCCTCTATCCTAATAGCTGCAGAAGTTTATGCTCACACTGCAGTGTCTTTGCATCTGTACTGTGGCTGCTGTCAATCATAGATCATTAGGGTTGGAAGGGACCTCAAGAGATCATCTAGTCCAATCCCCTACTCAAAGCGGGGCCAATCCCCAAATGGACCCCTCAAGGATTGAACTCGCAACCCTGGGTTTGGCAGGCCAATGCTCAAACCACTGAGCTATCCCTCTGCCAGTCTAGGGCTTGACTGAGTTTGAAAGAGGCTTCTACAGGTGAGATACTCTGTTATCTAGTCTGTTTAGAGAAGGGTCTGAAATGCAGTAATTAATCAGTATTGCTCTTGAAGCTTTTAGCATGAGCCTCCTTTGCCATGCTCTGTGTTTGTAGTTAATTGAAAAATCATAATTGAACTAGCAGGTGGCTGTTTAAGGTTTTAACCTTGTAACACATGTTGAACTGTCAATTTTGACAAATTTCCAAAGTACACAGGTTCCTTTTTAAAGCAGGTTTCTAGTTTAGTAACATAGTCCTTTTCTGATATACTGGAATCTCTTTGAAGATGGTCCGATTTAAAATGAAGGATTTCAAAGTCAACGGCATCTGAGCTTGTCTTACACAGACCGTTCTTAGTTGGGTTTTTTTTAACATCACATCTCTAGATTGCCTACAATTTTAAAACCATCTTCTTCATAACCAAGGTAAAGATTAAAGGGATATTATTTTAAAACAAAAATCTTAGATCTTAAACCTTTAAAACCTTCTGCCTATTACAACTGAAGTAATACTAAAATGGAGCTGCGTGGTCAGTTTCACTTTTTGTTTTTAGTTTTCCTGAAATAGCTTCTATTCTGCTGCTTGGGTTTAACACTCCAGGGGAAGGTTTGAATTGTCATCTCTTAAATATCATGAAAACATTTCCATTAATACTAGCTTCTGCCAAACCTGAATATTGGGCCTGTACCTGTGTAGCTTTTTAAAAAGTTTGAGTCTTATCCTTCTGGCTAGAACAGGGGTTCTCAGACTGGGGGTTGGGACCCCCTCAGGGGGTCGCAAGGTTATAATATGGGGGGTTGTGAGCTGTCAGCTTCCGCCCCAAACCCAGCTTTAGGCTTGCTGTGTGAAAGAGGTCACCAGTACAAACGTTTGAGAACCACTGGGCTAGAATAACCTTAGCACTGCTGTTGGATAAAGTCTGGTGCCCTTTAGTGTGCAGTAGGTTATTACCAATTGTACAGATATATCAGCTTCTGGTACAAGTAGCAAAAAGACTTCAGATCCCCTCTACTAAATTCTGTTTCGAAGGACAAAGCCAGAAAATGACTTCACTCCACTATATTGACTAGGAACTGCAGCATAAAATCAGTCATGTGCTTTCTGCAATTTGGAACCAGAAATGAGATGGGTTTTTTTAACTCTTAAAGTGAATAAGAATCTGTCTGCTGAGTGAGCTTGGAGACATGCCTGCAGTTCCCATCTGGACATTGTTTTGCATTAACACATGGATCTTATTTTCCTCCTCTTTAAAGGAAACTGGTTGTGACAAAGGAGAAAGAAAAGAAAGTGGGTCTCTACACCATTTATGTGAATCCCTCTAATACGCACCAGTTTGCTGTGGGTGGCAGGGATCAGTTTGTCAGGTAAGTCTGTCTCCAGAAGATACGAGAGAGGCAGAGTCACTGCTCTATATTGGGCTAGAGCATTTGTCTTATGGGTGTGATAAGTACCCTGGAGAAAGCAGAGCAGCTCTGAAGACTCCTGTAATTACATCCCTTCCATAGTCTAACACACTCGGTGGTGCTTCATGGACATTGCTGCTTCCACAGGGCATCACTGGGACCAGGGAGGCTCAGTAGGAGTCAGAATGGGATTAGACACCTTTTTTTAAATACAGATGATATCTACAGTTAACATTGTTTAGGGTTATAAACTCACCTGCTTTGGAGCATAAACCAATCCCTCCTGATGGGTTGAAAGCAAGCTGCCATTACAAGCTGGTTCTTCTATTATTGGTCTGCTGGTGCCTTCCTCAGAAGCATCTTTTTCTAGTCGCTGTCCGACAAGATGCTGGACTAGGAGGATCACTGTGATTAGGTCTGGCAGTTCCCATGTTCTTACACTCAAGTGCTTTGAATCTGCTTGTATGACTGTTACTCCCTTCATCTAGATCTCTCCAAGAGCTTTCACTGCACGAGAGCACAAATCAACCCGTCTCACCTCAGAACTCACATTCAGTTTAGTGTGCAACTTCGGTGTCACATTTGAAGCTGCATGTTTACATGCAGCCTCACCCTAAGAGCATCAGAACAGCTGCACTGGGTCAGACCAATGGTCCGTCTGGCCCAGAATCCCATCTTCTGACAGCGGCCGGTGCCAGATATTTCAGAGGAAGTCAACAGAACAGGACATTTTATCGAGTGATCCATACACCAGTGTTCAGTCCCAGCTTCAGAGCATGGGACTGCATCTCTGACCATCTTGGCTAATAGCCCTTGATGGACCTGTCCCCATGAACTTACCTGATTCTTTTTTGAACCAAGTTATACTTTTGGCCTTCACCTCATCCTATGGCAGCAAGTTCCACAGGTTGACTGTGCATTGTGTGAAGAACGACTTCCTTTTGTTTTAAATCTTCTGTCAATTTCATTGGGCGATCTCTGGGTCATGTTATGTGAAGGAGTAAATAACATTTCCTTAATTTTTTTCTGCACGCCATTCATGATTGTATAAATCTCTAGCATATTCCCCCTCAGTTCTCTTTTCTTAGCTGTATAGTCCCAATCTCTCCTTGTATGGAAGCTGTTCCATACTCATAATTTTTGTTGCCCTTCTCTGTACTTTTTCCTATTCTAATCTCTCTCTTTTGAGATGGGGCAACTAGAACTGCAGAGTACTCAAGGTGTGGGCAGACCATGGATTTATGTAGTGGCATATTTTCAGTCTTCTCTGTCCCTCTCCTACTCGTTCCTGACATTCTGTTAGGGTTTTTTTTTTGTCTGGTGCTGCACACTGAGCAGATGTTTTCAGAGAACGATCTGCAACGACTCCAAGATCTTGCATGGTAACAGCTGATTTAGAGCCCATCTTTCTGTATGCAGAGCTGGGACTGTTTGTTTTCTAATGTGCATTGCTTTCATCTACGAAGTTGATTTTAATTTGCCATTTTGTTGTCCAGTTTTGGGAGAACCCATTGTAATTCCTCAGTCTGCTTTGGACTTGTTTTGAGTAATTTTATATTGACTGCAAGCTTCGCCACCTCTGTCCCTTTTTCTAGATCATATATGGATGTCTTGAATTGCACTGGTCCAGTACAGATCCTTGGGGAACCCTACTATTTACCTCTCTCCACTGTGAAAACTGACCATTTCTTCCTATCTTTTTGTTTTGTATCTTTTACATAGTTACTGATTCATGAGAGGACCTTCCCTCTTACTCCATGACAGCTTACTTTGCTTAAGAGCCTTTGGTGAGGAACCTTGTCAAAGGCTTTCTGATAGTGCAAGGACACTGTATCTACTGGATCATCCTTACTCAAGTTTGTTGACCCCTCAAAGAATTCTAACAGATTGACGAGGCATGATTTCCCTTTACAAAAGCTGTGTTGACTCTTCCCTCGGCAAATCGTGTTCATGTGTGGCAGCTGATTCTATTCTTCATATAGTTTCAATCAGTTTGCCTGGTACTGAAGTTAGGCTTACCAGTCTGTGATTGCCAGGATCACCTCTGGAGCTTTTTTAAAAATTGGCATCACATTAGCTGTCCTCCAGTCATCTGGTACAGAGGCTGACGTAAATGACAGGTTACTAACCGCTACAGTTAGTAGTTCTATATTTTCATAGGAGTTCCTTCAGAACTCTTGTGATACCAGCTGGCCCTGATGATTTTGTGGTTAATTTATTAGTGGTTTTGTTTTGTAAATCTTATTCTACAATTATGCACAGCCTCGTCCTGTCCTCCTCAGGCTTCCCACTCCTGCTTGCCCCAGACTTACTCCACAACCCAGGGGTTTTTCCTGTTGAATTCCCTTCCCCTGCTCAGCTAGCACTAGCCACCTCTGTCCCCTTTTCAGGGTAAGAGCCTTTTGCCTTTGTTCCAGCTGACAGGAGATACAATCTTGTCTCTGAGTCGCATCAAATCTCAGCTGAAAACCTGTTTTCTCCCTTGCCTATCTTCTCCCTACGTTCTCTCCCCATCCGCTGTTTAGCTAAAACTCTCTGGGGTGTAGTAGGTACAAATGTAACTGCTCCAGCGTGATGTAAGAAGACAGTAAGCTTCAGGTGTTGCTTTCTGTCAGATGAGACTTAGATCTAAGGCTCCAACCTCTCATTGTTGTTAAAGATCACATGGCTCTACTCGCAAGAGCTATTGTGTCAGCCTGTATCATGGCCAAATCCCAGTTCTGATACTTGCATTTTATCTACGTTCCCTCTAGAGTTTCACTTGACTGCAGTTTTAAACAGCTGCCACATTCCATCTCAGAAATGGTGCATTTAATCGAGGGTGAAGTGACTCAGATACATCTAATCTGCATAGTTAGAAGCTGTAAGGCACTTGAAAACGCATTTGCAGAAAAGCACTTAATTCGTGCAGGAGCTTTTCGTGTGTTTTGAATTTGGCATTAATCTTACCGGCTTTCTATCTTCATCTAGGATTTATGATCAGCGGAAAATAGATGAAAATGAAAACAATGGCGTGCTTAAGAAGTTCTGCCCTCACCACCTGGTAGGAAGCTGCTTTCATGGTGTATTGGAATTCCTTCCCCCAGCTTACGGGGGTGAGGGTTAGAGAGTTATTCCTCAACCATGGCCTGCAGTATCCCATACACCCTATACGCTGCAGGTGTGTGCTTATGGGTGGGTCAGTAGAAGTTATGGTCTGTTAGATGGCAAACTCTTCATTTCCTTGTCCTTGTGGGTTTGCCAGGTTTGGGGTGAGTGGGCGTGTAGCAGCCCTAATTGCTTTACAGCAAAGCAGCTTGTTCATAATGGTTTCCTAGGTTTTTAATGATTTGGGGGTTGAGTTTCGAGGAGGCTGCACATCTGTAGTGGGTAGAAGTGCAGCTGCTGGTGGCTAAAATGTTCTCCGCTAGCTGTGCACGAGCCCATCTCCGCAAGAGAAAATTGACAGAAAAACCTAGCTCCGAGGGAGAAGGTATTGTGTGCCCACCCCTTATAAATCACGCTTGCATGTTCCTAGCCCCAACCAGTCAGGTTTGTGTGCACAGCACATAACCATTCAGTTATGTGAAGAGCAGCAGAAAAGGGTCCCTAAGGCTGACACTTAAGGGTCTCTAAGGCTGACACAATCTATGAAGTGTTCCAGATCTACTCAAGATCCACTGTACCGTAGAGTCTGCTGGGGAAAAGTAGGGTTGCCAAGAAAAATTACACCCAGAGCCCAATTTCAGAGACCTCCTATATAAAAAATTATGGAGCAAAACCCAACAACTGTATGGTGTGTTTCACCCCTTGAATGAACGCTGCCTGGGTCTGGAGAGAAACAGATCTGTTGTAGAACACAGCCAGTTGCTGTCAGGCACCACTGTAATGGAGTATAGTCAGTGTAACTGCATCGCCGCATTAGCATTTGGGAGCCTCTGAGCAAAGGAAGTCTGACTAGAGCTGTCTGCTCCTTCCCCCTTGCTTTTAGGTAAACAGCGAGTCCAAAGCTAACATCACCTGTCTCGTGTACAGCCATGATGGATCAGGTATGCAAAGCGCTATGTCTTTGGGGCCAGTCCTGCCGCCACCTCCCTCTGCTCCTGTGGGGTCCTGCTCCTGCTCATTAAGGTGCTGAGCAGTGAGGACATCATGTCCTTGAGTGGAAGCCTCCGTGTTTGGACTTCTTGGGTGTGTGTAGCAGCTTGAGCTATTGCCCTAAAGGAAGAAGTGTTGGGAGGGGAGAAACATATCCCAAAGCTAGGACTGCACGGCCACAGACATCTGCTACGGGGGGGTGGGGCGGCGCACTGTATCCTAGTGACTGCAGTAAGGGCCTGGGACTTATGGGATCTAGGTTCTGTGTGCAGCTGAGTCAGAGTCTCTGTGCTCCAGGATGAGTCACTTAACTCTGCCTCATCCCTGAATGTAAAATGAGAAGGACATTGGCCTACCTTCTTGACAAGGCTCTAAGATCAGCCCTGGCTCTTGGGCTGTAGTGGAGTCTGCTTTGGGGGGGTGCTCCTGGGAGGTGTGCTGGCATAAGCTGCTGTATCGCTTGCCCATCCTAGCCTTTGTCTCAGGGCAGAGACTGTCTAGCATGTTAGCATCCGCAGGCAGATGCTAATGATCCTGTATGCGCGTCTCTTGTTCTGTGGCAGATCTCTTGGCCAGCTACAATGATGAAGACATCTATCTCTTCAACTCTTCTCACAGTGACGGGGCAGAGTACGTCAAGAGATACAAGGGTCATCGCAATAATGCCACAGGTGAGAATAAGCCATTAATGGGCACCTGTCTCCTTCCTCCCTGATAGTGTTCACTAATGAGCATGCACAAACCCCTTGGCTTCTTAAGTGGCAGGGACGCTTAACCTCTGAGGCTTTTAAATTGAGATCTTTCATGGTCGCTAACTCTGCAATCTCCACTCTGAAGAGGTTTGGTGGATAGTGCGGTTTTGAACTGGGGGGCATCGGTAGAGCTGTGGGAGGAATATGATCAGTGCCTGTTACTGCCTCGTTCTTAGTCCTTTAGTTCACAAGCACCAAATTCACATGTTAAAATCAACTCTTATGCTTGTACAGCGAGAGCGTGGGGGGGGGGGATGGACAGATCCACGCTGGAAACCTTGGAAACTTGTCAGCCATGCGCAAAGTAAAGAAATCTCACAGGGAGAGCTGCGTGGACTTCAGAGCTATTCTTGAGCTCTCTGCTTGAAATCTCTCTCCTTTCAGTGAAGGGTGTTAATTTCTATGGCCCGAAGAGCGAGTTCGTGGTGAGTGGCAGTGACTGTGGACACATCTTCCTGTGGGAGAAGTCATCCTGCCAGATTGTGCAGTTCATGGAGGGCGATAAAGGAGGAGTGGTGAGTGCCCTCTTCTGTTATATGTGCCAGACTCCACAGCCGTGCTGCAAAGCCTTCTTTCATCCGCAATCCTTTGGGCTCCCACCGCTTTAGATAGTGAGCTGGGAGTTGTGACTCATGGATTCTCTTCTTAGTGGTGAGGGCAGAATGGGAATTGGAAGACCTGGGTTTTATAGCTAATTCTGCCACTGATGTACAAGGCAGTCCCATGGGTCTGCAATGGGGAATTTGTCCACTTTTGTGAAGCATTCTGAGATCTTTGTAGACATGCAGCTCTTTGACCCTGTACATAAGAATGGCCATGCTGGGTAGACTAATGTTCTATCGAGGCCAATGCCATGTGCCTCAGAAGGAGTGAACAGAGCAGGTAATTGTCAAGTGATCCATCCTCTGTCACCCATTCCCAGCACTGGCAGTCTGAGGCTAGGCTCACTCAGAGCATGGGGTTGCATCCCTGACTATCTTGGCTAATCGCTATTGATGGACTCCATGAACTTGCCTAATTCTTTTTTGAACCCAGTTATAGTCTTGGCCTTCACAACATCCCCTGGCAACCAGTTCAACAGCTTGATTGTATGTTGTGTGAAGTACATCCTTATGTTTGTTTTAAACCTGTTGCCTGTTAATTTTCATTTGGTGACCCTTGGTTCCTGTGTTATGTGAAGAAGTAAATAACACTTCACACCGTTCACGATTTTCTAGCCCTCAATCCTCTCCCATCCTTAGTCATCTCTTTTCCAGGCTGAACAGTCCCATTCTTTTTAATCTCCCCTCATATAGAAGCTGTTTCATACTGTTAATCGTTTTTGTTGCCCTTCTAATCGCCCTTTCTCTTGATAGAGTCCTGTGAGTCACTGAGTAGCTTTCCCTTCCCCCAGGCCATGTCATGCATAGCATCTGACAGAAGCTCTCCCAAGAGTCTGTCAGCTCTGCTTCTGAACTGACATTACATTGTGACACGATGCATTAGAGCTAGGTAGGGAAAAGACTCATTCTCTTCCTATGCTCCTGATAAAGGCCAGATCAAGTACTCTTGAGTTGATCATGGTGGCAGTGTCCAGAAATCATCTGAAGCTTGTAAATCTCTGGTATAGTATGATTTAAAGCAGGAGTGGGCAGACTATGGCCCGGGGACTGTATCTGACCCTCCAGAAGCTTTAATCTGGCCCTTGAGCTTCTGCCAGGGAGCGGGGTCCGATGCGCCAGCTGGGGAGCGGAGGCTTGCCCTGCTCTGCACAGCTCCTGGAAGCAGGGACATGTCCCCCCTCTGGCTCCTATGTATAGGGACAGCCAGGGGGCTCTGCACACTGCCCCCACTCCAAGCGTCACCCCCGCAGCTCTCATTGGCCAGGAACCGTGGCCAATGGGAGCTGCAGGGACGATGCCTGCAGATGGGGCAGCATGTCTGCGTAGGAGCCGAAACCTGCTTCTCGGAGCTGCTTCAGATAAGTGCCGCCTGACCCCTGACTCCCTCCTGCGCCCAAACCCATTGCTCCAGTCCTGATTTCCCCCTTCTGCCCTCCAAACCCCTCATCTCCAGCCCCACCCCAGAGCCCGCACCCTCAGCCTGTGCCCTCACCCCCTCCTGCACCCCATCCACCAATTTCGTGAGCATTCATGGCCCACCATACAATTTCCATACCCTTGGGCTAAAAAGTTTGCCCACCCCTGATTTCAAGTCTTTGGCCCTGATTCCTGCTCCTCCTCTCTCTAGGGACTGGGATGTGAAAGAATTGTATCCCATTCAAACCAGGCACTCAAACTGTTCTAGGGACATGGAGTAATTCTGGCTGTGTCAGATAGATCCTGCTTCCCCGCATGCTTGACATAACCCAGAATGTTGACTCTTAGAATAGTGCTTTATTAACCTATCTTTCCTCCCATATGCCATGCAAGAGCAAGGTCCCTCCTCCTATTCTATATGCCCCCATAGCTGGGTTTTCATCACTTGACACTTTCCCTCTGTGGCTCTTAAAGTGCTTCAAAAAGTAGCAGATGTATCATTGTCCTCATTTTATAGACAGGCAAACTTGTGTCCAGAGAGGAAGTAACTTACTTAAGTTCACACAGTAAGTCGGAGAGCTGGGATTAGAACCTGGGTCTTGACTAGAGCCCCTTGCCACAGCCTGCGAAGTCACATGCCATCAATATTATTTCCTGCACAACCTTCCTGTCTTGAGGGATGTATTTCAGCCATCTCGGTGGTGTTGGCAACAGACAGCTGTGCTGGGCTCATACATGGGCTCGATGAGAGATAAGGTTAATGCAGTCAAGCGGAGTGACATACAACTGCATCGACAAGGGAAAGTCAGAAATATTTAAAGGTTGCGTAACCAATAGTAGTCAAGGTAACTACACTTATCTGGGCGGTGTCACCAACCAGGAGTATGAGAAATTTACCAGAAGTAACTTTCTCAAATGCTATCTCCACCCTATTGCCCAATAGCCAATCTGCGCAGCTCTGCCTAAAAGCCATGAAACTCGTCTCTGTCAGTGGGCTCTGTTTCAGAGGCAGGTTAGTAGAGCTGCATTTACAGCTACATTATTATTTATCCTGTGGTTTAACCATTGGTCACTGGGAACCACTCAAGAAAACATGCAATTTTCAGAGCAAAAATTGTTCCAGGGAGCGTTGGAATCCTGGCTGTACCTCACCACCGACAACAGACATTCTCCATCTGGCCATACAATTGCCAACGATGGCGTCAGTGCGTAAGGCAGCAGCAGCTAGGAACAAGTTCCAGTTCCCTGGGCCTAGCAAATTGCTGTGATTCCAGATAAACATTGTGCCCCGTTGGGCTCAGTCATTCAGTCCCAGCTCACACTACAAGTTTATTAGCATGTCTTCGCTGTGACTCCGAGCCGAGGTAGGAAGGGTCCATAACTGTTCTGGCAGAGGTCTGAGCCTGAGCAGCCAGCGATACCAGGCTTTGGAGCTCAAACTGTGTATTGCCGCACAGTGTCAGATGCCCTAGCTATGGAGGAGTCTGTAGTCAACACACAGGCTAGTTCCTGGCTGGGTCGCCACTACTGCATTCCTTCCATTTGTGATTCTCCCGAGCATGATGTGGCTTCTGCTGATGATTAAGGAAACCAGGGGTTCCTACTGGGGACTTTAGATCTATCTTGCCGCATTGTACATGCAGGGAGCGGGTTGGTAGTGGTACTTGAACAGGAATGGCAGCAAGGGCCAGTTAGTGCCAATCTTAGCAGTGACAGCCTAGAATGTCCCTCCAGGTCACTTTCCGGGAGCTTTCAATCTAGCACCGTTCATCAGCACTTAATTATAGAGGTCTGAGCATGCAGAGCACAGTGGATTCTCTGGGTTCTGTATTTTGAACAGGGCTCCAGAATTCTTTCCCAGAGCTCCTCTAGCTACAGCATGTTGTTTTTAGCAGCAAGGGTGCCCAGTGCACTGCACTGCACCCCACTCCCCCACCCCTGCCCGCCCTGCAAAAAGCAAACCCCAAAACCTGCATGACCATAGTTGGAAGCTCCTGTGATTTTGTTTATTGGTCTGTCCATGTTGAGCCTTAATCTGCTCCTGCCAGGAGCTCTGAACTATTTGCGCCAATGCTGAACCAACTCTGTTTATAAATAGTCTTTCCTCTGCTGCCAGTTAGCACTGTCTCGGCCAGCGAATTGCTCTGAGCTCCTGCCCAGCTGGGGGCTTGTCAGTGTTTGTTCACCAGCAGGGGAGCAAGTCCTGAGAACCTCTAATCCTCAGTGGAAGCAGCTTTGAGGCTGTAAATTACAAGGGATCTTTCACCTTCTCTCCCTGTTGCTTTGACTGCCCCTAACTTTACTGCAGACAGAGCACTGGCCTAATTTATCCGAGGTCATTGGGAATTGTCTTCGCTGCTAGGCTGCTGGTGTGAGACCCACATAGTAATACTCTGCAGTTGTATAGCATCTTCTCCCCAAGGATCTCTTACAGAGCTGGGCAGCCCTCTGCTGCCTTCTGTCTTACAAATATGGAGACTCTCCCTCAACCCTTCGCTGCTATAGGTGGTGCTGCCCCATGGATATTGATTTCTCTAGGTCATTACAGTGGTCTAGCTGGACATTTCATTTAAGGTCATCTCTGGCATCCTTACAGTGCCATCAGAACGGTTGGTGCCATGTGATTGCAGGCCTTTCTAGTGGCATTGCTTGGTAAACTGCTTTGGAATTTGTTGACCTTCCATTCTAATACATCCATACCAAGAAAGCCATGGAAACAGAACCAGTGCTGATGAAGATGGCTTCTGTGTTTTGGCTTTAAATATCCTCACTTCTGATCTTGTCCTTCCATTTATATGGAGCAGCTCGCAAACACGACAAGAATTGAAAATACCAGCCTGGTGTTCTTCAGCCTTCCTCAGCACATGTTTCATTTCCATACAGTTAAGTTGATATAACCGTGGTTATGTAGATTCACAGCTTCATGGCAAGTTAGGTGCACATCATCCCTGCAGAGGCCTCTGAAAGGCCCAAAATATGGCGGCAGCTGCTGCTGTACAAGTGTCCACATCTTTCCACCATCCTCCAACGTATCTGAGAATTGCCATAGACTGATTGCTAGAGAGCTGGTTGGAATCTGGAGCTGGATGCTACTTGATGGTAATAACCAGGGACTTCATCTTATCTGGATAAATAACCCAGGTAATGCACACTGCTTCTTGCCCAACCAGATCAGCCATCAGCTACAGCGATCCACCAGACTGCACCAACTGGGCTTTGTCAGCAGTGTATTCAAGACCTTGACGTACAATGGCATTCAGCACTCCATGCTACCAATTGCTGCCTCCTCAAGCTTATCCATCAGCCAGTCAATGCTGATATTGAACAAGAATGTTTACAGAACCCAGCCTTGCGAACTCCCGTGGAGATGCACAGCATTGACTCAAACACCTCTTTCTGTTCCATTATAGAGCTCTTCTGTTAATGGCTTTGTCTTCCCAGGGATGCCTACACACCTCATCAGATCCCACAGACTTGCTCAATGCACGGAATCAGAGGCCAGATGGATGTCTATAAAATGTGCTGCACACGGCTTATTAAATTGAGCCATCCTCTCCAAAAGCTGCCCCAAGGTTAAGCTCTGGTCGAGGGCAGAACCATCAGGTCTAAAGCCACGCTGAGCATCGTGGCCTTTGCCACGAAATGCATCGTTGATTCCAGACCTTAATGTGGAAGCGAGACTTTCCTTGGGTCTGACAACAGCTTAATACCTCATTGCTCTTTTCTTTTAGTCATCAGGAATGTTTGTGCAGCAGTTGGTCTGGAACAGCCTATGCAGCCACAGTACAATGGTCTTGCAGCTCAGGGATGATATTGCAAACAGCTGGTCCCTTCCCATGCTTCAGCCTGTGGATTGTGATCCAGATCTCTTCTCGGCTGAAGGAAGGAGACTTTCCCAGAGCTTTCTGCCCCTCTTCAAATTGAAGAGGGACTGTGGGCAGCAGATAATGAAGGAGCATCTTGAAATGATCTTCCTGTCAAAGCAGCTGATTCTGAAGGCTCGATCTTATGCTTTCATCCAAATCCTTCTGGACAAGCCAGTGCTGCCACCTCCCCAAAATACCACAAATTGATTAGAGGGTGTGGCGATCATGCCTGGTGGCAGCTTGTTTCAAACTGACTGCCTGAGTCAACCACCAGTATTCCTGATCTTTCTGGTGGAATGGAATGACATGACATTCGGAAGTTGAACCCATTTGGCTTTGCTTTTGTAGCCGCTGTTTTGTTCTTAGCTACGACTGTCTTGCGCATTTCCTCACTGATCATGGGATGATGTTTGAAGGGCTGAGGCCCTAGCACTGATGACTTGAAACAACGCCATTCCTCATCAGATGACAAAAGGAGTGAGACCTTGGTCTCGAACGCTTTGATGGCCTTAGGCAGTTAACAGATAGCCATCTGATAGCTTGGTTGCAGTGAGAGCTTTCGGTTGAATCAGACTAATTGTGGCCTGTCTGTCTTTGAAGTCAGAGGCACGCTTTTGTCAGCAAAAGTCAATGGTCAGTGTCAAAGTTGCAGCATCTTTGCAAACTTGCACATCCATGACCGTTGAGCCTGTTAACTGTTGGTGGACACAATCAGGAGCAGTGCTGATGAAACCAACTGGGCTGTAGTAGCTCAGCCTGTGAATCACTGGGTGACAGAAGAGCAAGTAAGAGATCACTGTCATTGGCAGCTGCAGATTCCAGCATCGCTGCCTGTTCTGTTCTTCTGCCCAGTACCAGACTTCCTGAGCGTACTTGCCTGTGTCATTGTTCTTGCCTAGCTGTGCTCTGAAGTCATGGTGACAGCTCTTCTCAGACTGTAGAACTTAGATCTCACTTGTTGGCCTTGGTGTTCATGGGACCATACGCTGCAGTGATGGTAAGATTCCCACTTTTGGTGCGCAATCGGATGCTGCTAAGTCGCTCATTAATCACTTGCCAGTCCTGCAGTGCCCATTGGGTGAAAGTACAACAGCCACCCCTGGCTGAAGCTGCCCATTGGCCTGCCAACCAAAGCGCACAGTCCTGAACTTTTCAGTGTCCCATGCACTGTGCGGATATCTCCAATCAGGCTGTGCGGCTGCATGAGGAGGATGGCTTAACCTGTTTTGAATATTTGAACGTTCCAGGCACCAATTTTACACTTGCTCTTATACCTGGATATGAGAGTGACCCTTTCACAAGGTTTCATTGGTCATTTTTACCCCTATCAGAGAAACTCTTTGCTGTTTTGGCTACAAAGACAGTTGACTAGATTGCCACAGATGGTGGCTTCAGTATAAACACCCTCATGATGATGTGAATATACTGACCTTGAAGCGCTGTGCAGCTGCCATCCTAATCCTTAGTGAGAAGGGGGTGGAGGCAGGACCAGTCCTGGGGTCCCAACTCCTTTTCTCTTCGCTCTGGCCTGTGTAGTTTGTGGACACAGTCTTAGGCAGGCTGCTACAACTGGCCGCTTGGGCTTAACACTGGAGAACGTGTTCACCCCATGACGTGGTAACCGGTCTCCTGCGTGCTTCCTCTTCCTTCAGCTCTGAGCCCAAGCAGCCGAACCTGGCACTGAAGAGCAGAATCCAGTGTGGTCGTCCCAACGGGAGCTGCTGCTTAGTGTTGAGATCCTGGATATTCCTGGTGGGTAGGAAGGGAGTTGGTAGTGGGGGCTGGGGAGCAGGCCGGGTCCTGTTTTCAGCTCTGTCAGACTTTTGCTGTGTCAGATTGGATGAGTCGCAGACACTTAGCTGCCTCGCAGGCCGCTGAGACTTGATCAGCGTCTTGGTGACTTTCTGCACCAAAGACCCCATGTAACTAGAACCTCCGAAAGGAGCTCCTTTAACCAGGCAATTGCTGCCCTTTCCATGAGCTTCAGTGTCACAGCTCATCCTCTGGCTACTTCCCTGCCCTTACCAGCTGTAGTTTCCTGGGCTGCTGTTCACCACCTCCCTTTGCCTTTGTGCTCGCCCCCCCTCCCGCGCTTTTTTTTACCCCCCCCCCCCCACACATCCATTCATCAGTGTTTTTTGGTGCACTGACCCTGCTGGCACCAGGAGACAGATTTCATGGCTGTCCAGTGCTGCTCAGGCCCCTGTAGTCTCCAGCACCACTGACCTTGCACTGGGCTGGGGAGCTGCATCTGGTGGTAGCAATATGAAAGCTGAGGAGAATGGTTGGTTGTTTTTTGCCTACTGCATCCTCGCGGTGAGCCTAAGATGTGACAGCACCACGCAGGATCAGATGGCCCAGAGATCTAGTTCTGGGAGTCTTCTGCTTCCTGCATTCTTTATTCTCCCTAAAATTCCATGGGGATCTGATCATGGCTCCTGCTGGAGCCTGGTCTAGGACTCCCATCCAGAGCCAAGAGCGATGCTAATTTGCTTTTGCTATAGGGCTGGATTATAATGGCAATGAGAAATGGTGCTGAGCAGATACTGTTGGGCAGCCCCTCTTCAACTAAGACCCATCTCCTCTGAAAGGCAGATTTGTAAGTAGATTACAAAGTAATGACATAAAAAGATAACAGCCATCGGGCTGTGGTGGTACCCAGCAACCCTTCTGAACTAGCGGCTAAAAGCCCAAAAATACACACCCAACCTACGTAGATTATGGATGCTTTACAGTGGGTAGCACCTCTCCTCAGAACTGTGCACTTTAACATTGTCTCCCAACATCTCTCTTGAGGTATATGTTATACCCATTTTACAAAGGGGTAAGCTCCAGCAAGGAGAGAAGTGACTTGTCCAAGGTCCCATAGTCAGTCAGTGCAAGAACCAAGACTAGAACCCAGGAATCCAGGTTCCCAGCTCCATGATTTTGTCCCTGCACTAGGCTGTCTGCCTTGTCCTGGGGATCTTTTCAGTCTAGCCCTTTGGATGGTGAGACCTTGTGCTGAGTGAGAAGGCCTCAGGATGGTGAAGGGAAGTGGTTTCCTGGCTTCCGGTTGTTTCCTTGGGTCCCCCGTCAGAGTTCCACTGTGGTCCTTGGCAAAGATATTTTAAATTTTGCTTTCCAGGGGAGGGAGGTGACCTTGTGCCATTATATTGTGAGGTTCAGTGAGAACGGCTGGGTGTTGTAGGAGTTTTATTACCAGGAGCTGATCAGAACAGCTCACTCAGAGTGTTTGGCAGTGTCCACAAGTAGTATATTGAGCTAAAGCCAGACCTCAAGGGATAACTGAGCGCTACAGAGGGGTGACTAGTCCAGCAGGCTGTAGCTAAACTCGTTTCCGGGTCCACTTTCTCAGTGTGGCACACCTGCCATATTGCTTTGTATTGGCCTCAGACACTTGCTGTTCTACAGATGGGGTTTATTGGCTGGGAATCCAGCCAGCTAGCGGTGCTGAGACACTGGTGAAGCAGCTAGCTGTGGGAGACAGGAGTGCGTCTCGCTTTCCCTGTAGCTCCCTTGTTCATTGTTCTTCCCTCCCGCAATCATTCCTGCTCGTGGCATTCTCGGGAGTAAGTGCAAATACAAGGGTTTTGAAAACTGATCTCTCCTGCCTTATGCTCTGGATGGCTTAGAACAGAGCTGGAACGCGTTTCATGGTTTATGGTTCAGGCCTCTGTTTTCTGTGTCTGACTGGGCCTCCAGCACCATATATCCCAAACAATACATTCTTTGCTCCTCGCTGGCTCTCGAAATGTACAAGAGGAGGGGGGAAGTGACTTGTCAGAGCCCTCTGTATGTGCCATAACTAACGATTTTCACGTGCACCAGCTGAGCCAGTCACTTCAGATTCATTGAGTTCAAATGTCCTAAGAGTTGACCTGTGAGATGCTGGAGAAGGTACAGAACCCATGCAGGTCAAGGCCATGCAGTTGAATCGGATGGACGGGATGGAGGGCAAACTCCATTTCTCCTCAGTCTGCGCAGGATTATTCCCTACAAGGCACTTTCTCGTGCCTTCTCAAGGCTTGTATTAAGTGTCCCAAGTGATAGACTTTCTGCCTGTGAACACTGTTCTTTGGCAGAATACATCTTGCTGTCGAGAATATACCGTATATTGAAATACTCCTAGAAACATTGAATCCTGACCGTGTGTTTGAAACGCTCCCTGACTTATCACGGAAGCGTAATCAGAAAAGTCTCACTGATAAAACTGGCTTGTTCATGTCAGGTGTTTTATTACCGGTAATATTAGCGCTGTAATTACAGATGCAGTAAATCATAGGAGTGATGCAAAATAAGAGGTGCTTTTTCCTGTGTGTAAAGGCCTACTTCAGGTGTCTGATTTCACTGAAACACAAAACCTGTTTTTCAATGGGCTGACTGTGAATGCATTTCAGAGATCAGCTCTTGTAGTGAATGTGCAGGTATCCATTTCTTGTTCTTCCTGGTCAATACCAGCTCATTACAGCACTCAGATCTCGGGAGGTGCATGTTATTAGAACGAGCTTTTACTTGTTTGGAAAGTAGAGCCTTGGTTGTGGCTTTCACGACTTTCCCCTGCATAGTGGCAGGCTCCTGGTCAGCCGACTGGATGTGGATTGTATAGTGTTACAGCCAGGGTGGATCCTGTAGTCAGGCAGCCATGTGTTCAGTGGGTGTGTAGTGGATTCTGAATCCCAATAAAGCTCTTGGGTAAAGCAAATCCTGTTGTAGCTGAGCTTTGCCTTTCTTCCTTCTAGCCCTTGCCTTGTACACCTCAGCTTTTTCCAATATACAAGCTAGCAACGGTCGTCTGAACAAGCAGGCCCTGTCTGGTCAGCACTGCTGTTTAGTTAGACCCATCTGTCACTTGCACTGAATGAGGGATTCTCACTACACTGCTCCATCTAGACTAGAATGCTGGGTCCGCTTTTTAGCTAGTATTGGACGTACTCTGTATTTAACACTTAGGGTTAAGCTAACCGTCTAATAAGCAGCTGTTTTTTTTGCTTTCTCCGTGTAGCCTAATTTTTAATCCAATGATCTGGGCAGAAGACTCGTTTCTAAGCAACTTGCATGAAACTATTAAGCTTTGCCTTTTACACTTCAATTTGCTATTCAGTGTGTACTTCGCCTCCCCTGTTCTTGAGCTAATTCACTGGCGTGTTTGAATATTCTCCTCTGGGTTTTAGCTTTCCCCTCCTTTGTCACCACATCAGACTTGCAGAACGTGCGATCTCGGATGCCTGCTTGGCTGAATTCAGTCATCTTATGAATTATTTAAGATGTACCAAACAGTTCGGGTACAGCTTAATTGACGAGCATTAACTGCCCTTGAGCTCTTGCTTCTTCTGTCTGCCGCCTCCCCAGTTTTTTGGGTGCACTGTCTGGAAATGTGAGTTCATTACTCTCAGCTAGAGCAGCTCTAGGAGAAAGCAGAGATCCTCCTTCACTTCAGATTTCCCCATGGAATGGGTCTGAAGCAGAGCTCCACAAGTGGTAGCGGCTTCCTCTGATGGGGAAGGGGGCTCTTTTATGGTGGTGTGCTAGAAATAATTTTCACGATGGCACTTGACTAATCCCAGTAGAAGGTCAGAGCAGCCTTTTGCTGCTTCCCACATCAGGAGCGGCTGTTTCAGCATCTCCTTTTTGCTAATCAAGTGTGGTGACACAGCCTTGGTACAGCGCACCAGGCTTGTGAGTCAGACAACTACTGCTCTGTGCTGCAGTGAGCGAATAACTTTTGTTATGCCTGTATAGGGCTGAGAACTCAGGCACTTCCCTTGTCTTCAGTGCTCGACAAACCATTAATGACTCCAGCTTCATGCTGTTCTAAGGTAGGACAGATGGAGAAACTGAGGCACAGAGGCCAGGGTTATGGGGCAAGGTTGTAACATAGGTAGCAGTAGAATCTAGATCTTCGATTGTAATTGTGGGGCTCGTTCTGCCTATGGGTGTGCTCAGCACTGTGCAAAATACCTAGCGATTATCTATATATCTCAAAGCGCTTTCCATAGTGCGGCATGTTGAGTGATGCTGTCCCCAGCTTACAGGGCAGGAAGCCAAGTCACAGAGTGGAAATGATTTGCCCATGATCAGTGAGCCAGTGGCAGAGCCAAGAGTACACCTGGGGGTTCTGTGCCTTGGTGCCATCTCCAGTATACAGTGTACTGGGTTGATCCGTGCCTAGTCCTGTGCCTCACCTACCCACTGGGCTGCCTTCGCTGGCTTTCCAGTGAGCCCGCTCTCACTGCAAGACTGTTTCCATTGCAGGTAAACTGCCTGGAGCCTCACCCTCACCTTCCTGTCCTGGCCACCAGTGGGCTGGATCACGATGTCAAGATCTGGGCACCGACCGCGGAGGTGCCTTCTGAGCTCGCCGGACTGAAGGAGGTGAGAGCTGGCGCTAACTAGTGCTGTCTAGGCCTCTGTTGCCAGTGTGCTGCTTGTCTGGCTCTTGGGATGAATTGTCATAAGAACGGCCCAACTGGGTCAGACGAAAGGTCCGTCTAGCCCAGTATCCTGTCTCCCGACACTGGCCAATGCCAGGGCCCCAGAGGGAGTGAACAGAACAGAGAATCAAGTGATCCATCCCGTCACTTCTATCATCTCTTAAGTGACCCCTTTGCCTTCCAAATCACCATCTGCCCGTGGTGTCTGTCACATTAGGATGTCTCAGTCCCTTTAGTCAGTATCGAGGGCGACGGCGAAGTAGCTACCAAGTCAGGTAATAGCAGGCAGCAGCACCTGGGCAGTGTTTGGCTGGGAGATCTCCCAAAACCACTGAAATGGCCTGGGAGGTTGAGGAACTGGCGCTCATCAGCATCCATGTGCTGTGGGGGCTTCACTGCGGGAAGTGCAGTCGCTCAGGGGATAGGTAAAACCGAAGGGCCTGACCGCGTTCGGTCATGGATCCCTTTTTGAGCTGAGCTCCTGGACTGTGCACGTCTGACAAGCTCCAGCTCCAAGAACCGTTCTGTTCCCTCTATCTCCAGCGGTGTGTTTTCAAAGCCAGTCTGACCTGCCCTGTGCTGTTGATACCTCCGAGGTGGAGCTCCGTGTGTGTAGCTGGTCTAATGGCTAGCATCCTCAGCCTGGGAGGGAGAGTCCCAGCCCTATGGCACTGCCTACCTCGATCTCAGCCACGGCTTAGGTGGCACCCAAAGGGCACTGACACTAGCTGACTGGAGCAGGCCAGGCCTGCTGACTGCTCGCCTTCCCTGGCATCGTCTGTCTGGATCACGTTGCTCAAGCTGACTCCTGATGTCCTCTTAGTGGGTTGAACTCTGTCGCAGAATAAACAGAGGCTGGATCTGGTGCCAGGGCGATGGCAGGCAGTGACATCTCTGCACTGCCGCTGCTGTCTGGTCACTCTCTGGTGCTCTCATTTCTAGGTGATCAAGAAGAACAAGCGGGAGCGAGATGAGGACAGCTTGCACCACACTGACCTGTTTGACAGCCACATGCTGTGGTTCCTCATGCACCATCTCCGACAGAGACGTCATCACAGGGTAGGTGTCCGTCCTGCTTGCATGTGCCCCTCCTGCACCCCTTGGCTTTCTGAGGTGTCCTTCACCAACACTAACAAGGAGGGACCTGACCATTCGCCAGCCTTCCTGTTTCTCCCTCCTGGGTCACCAGTACAGTCCATGTCTCGCTCCAGCTAGTGGGGAGCAGAGTCTAGAAGAACCAGGGTGGTTTCTGACATGGCTGATCCTCTCCTCTCCTCTCCCTCTCCCTCTCCTCTTTCTGGTTAGCATTCCCAGACTAACGTGCTTTTCCCATACTCTGGCATGGGTCTGGCCAGGACTCTGTTCCCCGGAGATTGGGTCTGAGCTTCCTGGCATGTAACAGCTGGAGGCGCTTTCTTTTGGAAGGCAGTGTAGGCTAGTGCGTAGAGCACAGGGCTGGGACTCCTAGGTTCTATTCCTGGGTCTGCCATTAACTGTCTAAGGAGGATGGGAAGGTCCAGCCAGCTCCTGTGACTCCTCTCCTCCTCGGCTTGTTTACATGTTCGGCTGCCCTCTGTAGGACTTGCTGCTTGCAAAGGGCTCGGAGCTCTGGGCTGAAGGGGTGAGGCCTAGTTGAGGGGGCGGGGCTGACATCCTGTTCTTTCTTGACAGCGCCGAAGAGAACCCGGCGCAACAGACGGTGACTCGGACGAGTCCCCCAGCTCCTCTGACACCTCGGACGATGAAGAGGAGGGTCCAGATCGGGTGCAGTGCATGCCTTCGTGAGGCCACCGCGGACGGAGAAGCCCTTGGAAGGGTGGGGTGAAGGGAGGAGACAAAAAAAAAAAATCTCTATTAACAAACACTTTCAGCTTTTTATTGGAATGTTAAGGAACCCCCAACTCCTCCTCCCCCCCGTGGTCCCTGAGGTGACCAGCTCAGCAAGATGCACTTTGGACTCGCCTTTGCTTTAGGGGCTTCAGGAGCCCTTGCCAGGAAGGGGAGGGGGCGGAGTGTCAGAGAGAGAGACAGAGCATTAGCCCCTGGTCTCCTTGTGTGGATCTGCCTGGAGGAAGGGGGCCTGTGGAGAGGCCTGTGTTCTTTTGGTACTAGAAGATTTTTCCGGAGAAGGGCGCGCTTGGCTGCCATGCATGCCTCTTCCCAAGAGCTTCTCTCAAGCCTGCGTTGAGTTGTTTTTTTGTTTTTTTTTGCCCCTTCCTCTCCTGGATTTGTTGGTGTAGGCCTGAGAGGCGTTCTGCAGGCTTGTGCTTTGAGGGGCACGGTCTCGTGCTTCTCTTGGCTTGGTTTTCCCCCCCACCCGAGAGATCTGACTCTCCTTCTCTCATACTGGGGCCTTCCCTCTCTTTCTGTGTTGGTTTTATTATTTTTCCCCTCCCAGTGGTTCCTAGGAAAGGAACACCTGATCTAGAACGTCTCCACCGAGCTTGCGTTTTGGATCACCGATGCAGAACCTGTCGTCATGCCTACCCCACCACAGGGGTGTTTGCAAAGAGATGCTTGCCTAGTTTGTACATATCAGTGATTTGCACTTGGTTTTGACCCTTTCTCCAGCCCCCCCTTGACAAATAGCTAGCTAAGGCCCTGATCTTGCTGTCCTTACCCTGGTAGGATTCCAGTGGAGGGAAGTTACTTGCCAGAGGAAGAGTGGTAGGATCAGCCTCTTAATGGAGAGAGAAGTAAAGGAAGGTCCTTTAATTTTCTGTTACTTTTAAGAAAATCTATTGTTTTGGGAGCTGTGGCCAGGAGGTTCCCCGTCACTGTTTAGAGGCCTAATTTTATATATATTAAACACCAAACGAACCAAACTGAACTTGGATGTTATCAAGTAAAAATTATTGTAAAAGTTTAAATATATATTATATATAAATGAAATAAAAAATTGAGCGAGAGCCAGAGAGGCCTGAGCTGCAGTGGGGGGGCGGGGCAGGGCTGTCTGTGAGCGTCTCTTCCACAACACGCTAGACTCAGCAGCTTGGAGCTTTTCCTTGGCTGTCACCCTTGGCTTCAGAGCAGGCTGTGCTCTCCTGTTGAGGTCGATGTTGTGGTCCTGGCTGGAGCAGGATTGGGCCCTCGTGCAATGCCCTGTGCCTCCACTTGTCTTGTGGCAGCTTAGAGGCTGCTGGAGAGCAGTGCGCAGTGTCCCCTCAAGGCCAGTTCCCCACTGGGCTGGGGGCAGAGCGGCCACATGGCTTCAGCCCACTGAGCATCAGGGAAGTGCTTCTAGGCACCTGGCTACCCTACCCCACTGTGCACTAAGCCCCCTTTTCTCTGCATGGCTGTACACAGACAGATCGGCCCCTGGGAGCATGGTGCTCTCTTGGCTGGTAGATGCACCTTCCACTCTCCTCCATCGGGGCACTGGATCCTTCCAGCCCGGCTGCCGTGGCTGCGTGCTACTTGGTTCTCCCCTGGCCCTGGCCACCTCCCGAGGGGGAGGGGAGAGCTCTGGGCACCGGTATTTTTCTTAGTAAAAGTCTTTATTTTGGGACTCCTGTTGCAACAGGTTCACAGGCAGACTCTGCCTTGGACTTCCTGCCACTTCCCTTCCCCTCCTTCCGGCTTTGCCAGGCTCTGCACCTGCCTGCAAGGTTAAGGGTTTATCCACTCCTGCCGGGGCTGAGTCTGTTTACCTGCTGGCATACAGCCCTGGTATGGGGGCAGGGCACGGGGGCACCTTTCTCCTCCTGCCCTGCATTTGCCAGTCCCTCCTAAAGCACCACATATCTCCACTGTGTGCAGCATCCTTCCCACAGGGCCCAGGGCTCCCCTGCTGTCTCACCCATTTTCTGCTTTGATGTGCGAGAGGGCAGGGGACCTCTGCCGTGGGGAGGCAGAAATAGCCACCAAGGCTCCTGTGTCCGTGACGGGTGCCCTACCCAGTGTCCTACTGTGTGCCACCTTCACCCCATGCTCACAATGACTCTGCCCTGCTCTCAGCCAAGAGGCTCCTGGGCTTGGTACCAGGTCCTTTCCCCCTCTGTTCTCACAGCCTGAAACCCCCTTTCAGCAGCAGCCTGCAGGGCCTAGCCTCTGCCCCTTTGCACTGCCAGGGCTGGATAACAGAGAATAGGGCCTCTGGAGCTGCTGGCTCCTGGGTCAGGGGGGCTGCATGTAGTGTGGGTAATACAGGTTCTGCCTCTGCTCTTCAGGGCATGGCCCAGTGCCCTGAAGTGGAGAGGTTTTGAGAGGCAGAGGTAGAACTTGTATTACCCGCCCTGGCTGCCCCTGTTCACTCGTGTCTCACCTCAGTCCCCTCCACTCTCTCAGCTAAGTTCCCCCTCTACAATTGGCTCCTGGCTTGCGTCCCCCCCCCCCCCGCCCCGCTCTCTGCAGGGGCTTTACCCTGTCAGTGAATTTAGCCTGGGAGCTGGGGCACATGATTTATGAGGAGAGGCTGAGGGAACTGGGCTTGTTGAGGCTGCAGAAGAGAAGGGGGGGGGTTGATAGCAGCCTTGAACTACCTTCTAAAGAGGATGGAACTCACCTGTTCTCAAGGGGAGGGATAGCTCAGTGGTTCAAGCATTGGCCTGCTAAACCCAGGGTTGTGAGTTCAGTCCTTGAGGGGGCCATTTGGGGATTGGCCCTGCTTTGAGCAGGGGGTTGGACTAGATGACCTCCTCAGGTCCCCTCCAACACTAATCATTTCTGATTGGAAAGATGGGGAAACTGAGGCACAAGCAGGGGTTGATCTGTGCTATGGCCATGTCCAGTGGTGCTCTAGGGCTCCACAGCTAGAACCAGAAATAAATTCCTGCTCCCACCTGCAGCCCTGAAACATTACTGGGATGTTAAGCCTCCCATCTCTGCTCTGCCCCCCTAAACTCTCAGTGCTGGGGGCAGGGCTCCTTGGTGCCCTCCAGCAACTGAGCCCCTGAGCCAGGTACCCAGGTCTGTTCCTGCTTGGGAGTTAGTTGGTTGCTGATGCTGCTGGAGCTGGGCCTGGGGTCCCAGCTGGGGGTGTGGTTACATCCATAACTCCTGCTTGTGGCTCTGCTGGGCTGGGGCTGCTGCTTTATTGCCTCAGTCACACTGGGCTTCCTGTAGCCTGAGTCCCACCCTTAGCCTGTAAGAGACAGGCCCTGCCCCCAGAGAGCACCCCTGGGGTGGGCAGTGCCTGTCTCTGAGCGCTTTCGGGGGCATCCTAATCAGACTGAATCCAAGGGCTATGGGAGCCGTGCGGCTGCCATGCCTTGTTCCAGATGCAGCCTCCACCGCTTTTCCCTTGGCATGTTCTCTGGTGCCTTCAAGCTTTGTCCCTTTGCCTCCTGCTGCAGCCGTCCCTCCTCCTCCCTGCCCTGATTTTGCTTTGGTGGCTGTTTTATCCTAGTTCCTTTGATTTGCTAAACGGCGGGAGCGTCTCCTGGGAACATGGCTCTGCTTGGTCATCCTGCACCAGCACTCGGGGCCGATGATGCACAGGCCGCTCCTGCCCAAGGAGAGCTCTGGAAGGCAGCCCAGCCTCAAGGGTGGGAGAGGGCTGATCTGCTTGGCACGCGCTGCAGGGACTTGGAACACCCAAGCGCACAATCGCGTCAGCTGGGAAGAGTCACAGATGCTAGAGATGGGGAAAGGCTTGTTTCATGGGAATCTCTGGAACTACCTGCCCCAGGATGCCACGGGGGTCCACTGTCCACACAGTGGGTCCCTGGGTTGTCCACGTAATGAGAACGCCTGCATGCACATCAGACAGGATTCTGGGCTGAGGAGTGCATTAGGCAGCTTGGAGTCAAACTGGGGAAGGGATGTAACCTCACTGCCAATTGACTCTCCCCTTTCATTATTGCATCCTGCCCTGGAGGCAACCTGTGAGATCAAGGCCCCATCAGGCCTGCACAGATACCCAGGGAGAAAAATGGTCCCTGCCCCAGCTGAGCTCAGGGCCCCTGCAGCACAGGCGCTGCATTGACACACACTGTGAATGATTCCTTGCCCCAAAGAGGACTGGAGGACCCCAAGGTCACCCTGCCTCTCAGCAGTGTGTCACCACCCCCTCAGGCTTGTGCTTGCCCCCACTGCCACAGGGGCTAATGCCAGCTGATTAGGGGTCTGGAAGAGCTTCTGTACAAGGAGAGATTGAAAAGATGAGGACTGTGAAATTGGAAAAGAGACGACTAAGGGATGTGATAGAGGGCTATAAAATCATAAATGGTGTGGAGAAAGTGAACAAGGGCCTTATTTATCCCTTCTCATAACACACAAATCAGGGGTCACCCCATGAAATTAACAGGCAGCAGGTTTAAAACAAACAAAGGGAAGTATGTCCTTTTGTGGTGGTGGAATCTCCAACCTTAGAGGTTAAGGCCTGGCTTGACAAAGCCCTGGCTGGGATGATTTAGTGGGTGTTGGTCCTGCTTTGGGCAGGAGTTGGACTGGATGACCTCCTGAGGTCCCTTCCAACCCTTATGTTCTATGATTCACACCCTGTCAATCTGTGGAACACATTGCCAAGGGATGTTGTGAAGGCCAAAAGTATAGCTGGGTTCAAAAAGAATTGGGCAAGTTCCTGGTGGATCGGTCCAACGATGGCTGTTAGCCAAGACAGTAGCGATGCAACCCCTGCTCTGAGTATCCCTAAACCTCTGACAGCCAGAAGCTGGGAGAGAAGGCCAGGGGATGGCTCACTGCATAATTGCCCTGAGCTGTTCATTCCCTCAGAAGCATCTGGCAGCAGCACTGTCAGAGATGGGGCTAAATGAACCATTGGCCTGCAGGGCCGGTGGTATGGTCTGTTAACTGAGACGGCTCACTGTCCACGCATGGAGTAGCTGGACGCCTGGGCAGAACCAGTCTGCAAGCTACCGAATTAACTGGCACACCCAAGCCCACTCCCCTAGTGAATCCCTGGGCTGGGCCCATGCAAAAGGCAGCAATGGTCTCACACACACACACGTCATGGTCAAGACAATAAATTTTTATTTGATCGTTAGCACAAGGACTGTTTGTACATCAGATTTGGCTGGACAACGCAAAGCGGACTCTGTTTCATTCAGCTTTTGAACCGTTGGCTCTAGTTCCTGGCTGTACTTTTGAGCTGTGGCTGCAGTCGGGGGGCGAAGAGCTGTGCTGGAAGTAAGGGGCATGTAAAAACAATCAGTGCAAATAAGGAAGAGAAATCAAAGCCACAGCCTCCCACATGTGGCATTATTCACATTTTAGGATACCCGCGCTGCCCATTGCTGGTCCCAGGGCCAGGCGACCTCCGTGTCTGCATGGGCCCATTGAGTTGACCTAGCTGTAAGGTTCGGGCAGGAGGGGAGCAGCTCCTTGGGGTCAGATCACTGGGACCACTCCAGCATGGCAGGCTCCACCCCCACCAACTGTGTTCCCATTGCAATGGATGGGACCAGGCTGTGGAGCAAAGTGCCACTGAGCATGGCAGAATCTGGCCCCAACCTCATTCCAGGGCCACATCTGGTGCTCCCTGCAAGCCTGTCACATCAGCACCTCTGGACAGGATTCTGCCCTGAGAGGAGCTTCTGCAAAAATAGCTAGTCCCTTAGAAACACTGGGCCTGCCTGTCTCCTTCCTGGGGGAAAGCAGGGCCAGCCAGCGCCTCCACGAGCAGCTGTCCTAAGCCAAGCCCAAAAGTAGTTGGCTGGGTTGTGGTGGGGGGGGGGGGTATTCCTGGAAATGGCTGTCAGGTGGCTGGCGTTAAGGCAGGTTCCAGGGCTGAACAGTCAGGATTGGGTGATGCTAAGAGGCGCAGGTGTCTTTAAGGCAGGTTTGTCACTGCGACAGAGAGAGGGATGGGCAAAGCCAGCACAAGGCGCAAGCCCCTAGTGAGACTAGACCAGCATCAGGCTCCTGGGGCATCCAGGAAACCTCCTCACCCCGTTCACCCGGCCCCATCAAGTCCCCCAGCCACACGTCAACAGACACGTTAAAAAAACATTTTACAAAAGCGTCGTTATTTTGCGTTAAAGCGCAGAGCTGGGTCTAATAATAATACTGTTTATTTTAGCCCCAAAAAAACCCCCAACAAAACCTCCAAACCTTCCTCCGCCTCCATCACTAGGCCTGGGTTTTTTGGTTGGTTTTGTTTTTTTTTTAATGGCAAAATAAGTTAACACAAAACAACAATAAGGAACCACTCAACATTAGAGTTACTATACAGATATTTATAATATCTCTGTACACACAGTTAGTGCGGTCCGAGCGTTAGAGGCTGAGTGGGCGCCGGCGGAGGGGGAGAGTTGGCAGAAAGGCAATCGATAGCGACCCAACCCCCTTTCCCGTGGCCCCTCGTCCCCTTAGCCCAGCTGGGTTCCTCTGAGTCTCCTGTGCCCCGGTCGGAGAGGATTCAAATGCCAGGCAGCAGCTGAGTCCCACGGCAGGACATCGGGCCCTGCCCTGACTGCTCAGTGCAGGGCCCCCCCTCATGGGGTGACACTGGGCAACACCTTCTGGGAGTAAGAGCCCACGAGAACGCCGGGGTTTGTCTGTATTCAGCAGCCTTGCTAAAGCATATGAATTAGTGAAAGTTAAACCAGTAATCAGCCCCCCCCCCCCGGAGTGAGGCTCCCTTAGGAGAGCCTTAAAGGGGTAAAGCAAGGCTGGTATTCAGCACCTGCCCCCTGGATGGGTGGGGGTTGGGGGAAAGGATTAGAAACAGCAGCTGACTGTGTCTTGTGTGATATGAACCTTTCAAGGCTTCTTCCCAAACGCCACTAGGAAAAGCAGGACACTAACAGTCCCAAATCTGTGGCACTCCTCAGCTGGTAGGTTTGGGAGCAGTCACTCCAGCCTTTTGTCACCTGTTTGCAGCACTTCACTTGATACTGGTTAGCAGCCGGCAGGTGTTCCAGCATGGGGGTCTCCTTTATACTGAGGGCTCTTTACAGCATAGCTGTGAATTTAGAGCCCCAACAGGGTGGTGCATTAACACTATTTATTAACCTTCATGCACCCTCCTCAGGCGGGGGGGGGGCAATCATCCTCATGTCACAGATGGGTAAACTGAGGCACAGAACAGTACTTGCTTGAGCTTAGCATCCATGGTGGGATTTGAACCCTCAACCTCTTGGCTCCCAGTCTGTTGCATTGCCATGCAGAGTCCACTGCTAAGGTGAGCCTTTCTGCCAATGACCAAAGTTCATTCCCAGCGTCCAGGTCAACCCGGTTCTCCCTTCGACGGTCGAGGGTTCCGGGCTGACCTGGTGGCCGGTTCGCTTTTGCTGTCTTGTTTTTTTCCACCAGTCCCTTCCGGTGGCCAGGTCCACCCGGTTCTTCCTTCGGCGGCCAGGTCCACCGGTTCTCCCATCGGCGGCCAGGTCCACCCGGTTCTCCATCGGCGGCCAGGTCAACCGGTTCTCCCTTCGGCGGTCGGGGGCTCCGGGTTGACCTGGTGGCCGGTACGCTTACTTTGTGGGTTTTTTCCACCAAGTCCCTTCCCGGTGGCCAGGTCCACCCGGTTCTCCCTTCGGCGGCCAGGTCCACCCGGTTCTCCTTCGGCGGTCAACCCGTTCTCCCTTCGGCGGTCGGGGCTCCGGGTTGACCTGGTGGCCGGTACGCTTACTTGTGGGTTTTTTCACCAAGTCCCTTCCCGGCGGCCAGGTCCACCCGGTTCTCCCATCGGCGGCCAGGTCCACCCGGCTCTCCCTTCGGCGGCCAGCTCCACCCGGTCTCCCTTCGACGGTGGGGCTCCGGGTTGACCTGGTGGCCGGTTCGCTTTCCGGGCCGGGCGTCCCCCACCCCCAGCCCGGCAGGGCACCGCCGTTCGCGGGGAACTCTGACCGGTGGTGGGGGGCTTAAGAGTCGAGCCGGAGCAGGCCCAGGGGAGGCTTAATAGTCGAGCCGGAGCAGGTCCGGGGGAGGCTTAATGGTCCTCCCCCAGGCTTCCGTCCGGGGAAACTGTTTCCCTACCAAGTTCATTCCCAGCGTCCAGGTCAACCGGTTCTCCCTTCGACGTCGAGGGTTCCGGGCTGACCTGGTGGCCGGTTCGCTTTTGCTGTCTTGTTTTTTTCCACCAAGTCCCTTCCCGGTGGCCAGGTCCACCCGGTTCTTCCTTCGCGGCCAGGTCCACCCGGTTCTCCATCGGCGCCAGTCCACCGGTTCTCCCATCGGCGGCCAGGTCAACCCGGTTCTCCCTTCGGCGGTCGGGGGCTCCGGGTTGACCTGGTGGCCGGTACCTTACTTTGTGGGTTTTTTCCACCAAGTCCCTTCCCGGTGGCCAGGTCCACCCGGTTCTCCTTCGGCGGCCAGGTCCACCCGGTTCTCCCTTCGGCGGCCAGGTCAACCGGTTCTCCCTTCGGCGGTCGGGGGCTCCGGGTTGACCTGGTGGCCGGTACGCTTACTTTGTGGGTTTTTCCACCAAGTCCCTTCCCGGCGGCCAGGTCCACCCGGTTCTCCCATCGGCGGCCAGGTCCACCCGGCTCTCCTTCGGCGGCCAGCTCCACCCGGTTCTCCCTTCGAGGTCTGGGGCTCCGGGTTGACCTGGTGGCCGGTTCGCTTTCCGGGCCGGGCGTCCCCCACCCCCAGCCGGCAGGGCACCGCCGTTCGCGGGGAACTCTGACCGGTGGTGGGGGGCTTAAGAGTCGAGCCGGAGCAGGCCCAGGGGAGCTTAATAGTCGAGCCGGAGCAGGTCCGGGGAGGCTTAATGGTCCTCCCCCAGGCTTCCGCTCCGGGGAAACTGTTTCCCTACCAAGTTCATTCCCAGCGTCCAGGTCAACCCGGTTCTCCTTCGACGGTCGAGGGTTCCGGGCTGACCTGGTGGCCGGTTCGCTTTTGCTGTCTTGTTTTTTCCACCAAGTCCCTTCCCGGTGGCCAGGTCCACCCGGTTCTTCCTTCGGCGGCCAGTCCACCCGGTTCTCCCATCGGCGGCCAGGTCCACCCGGTTCTCCCATCGGCGGCCAGTCAACCCGGTTCTCCTTCGGCGGTCGGGGCTCCGGGTTGACCTGGTGGCCGGTACGCTTACTTTGTGGTTTTTTCCACCAAGTCCCTTCCCGGTGGCCAGGTCCACCCGGTTCTCCCTTCGGCGGCCAGGTCCACCCGGTTCTCCCTTCGGCGGCCAGGTCAACCCGGTTCTCCCTTCGGCGGTCGGGGGCTCCGGGTTGACCTGGTGGCCGGTACGCTTACTTTGTGGGTTTTTTCCACCAAGTCCCTTCCCGGCGGCCAGGTCCACCGGTTCTCCATCGGCGGCCAGGTCCACCCGGCTCTCCCTTCGGCGGCCAGCTCCACCCGGTTCTCCCTTCGACGGTCTGGGGCTCCGGGTTGACCTGTGGCCGGTTCGCTTTCCGGGCCGGGCGTCCCCCCACCCAGCCCGGGCAGGGCACCGCCGTTCGCGCGGGAACTCGACCGGTGTGGGGGGCTTAAGAGTCGAGCCGGAGCAGGCCCAGGGGAGGCTTAATAGTCGAGCCGGAGCAGGTCCGGGGGAGGCTTAATGGTCCTCCCCAGGCTTCCGCTCCGGGGAAACTGTTTCCCTACCAAGTTCATTCCCAGCGTCCAGGTCAACCGGTTCTCCCTTCGACGGTCGAGGGTTCCGGGCTGACCTGGTGGCCGGTTCGCTTTTGCTGTCTTGTTTTTTTCCACCAAGTCCCTTCCCGGTGGCCAGGTCCACCCGGTTCTTCCTTCGGCGGCCAGGTCCACCCGGTTCTCCCATCGGCGGCCAGGTCCACCCGGTTCCCATCGGCGGCCAGGTCAACCCGGTTCTCCCTTCGGCGGTCGGGGCTCCGGGTTGACCTGGTGGCCGGTACGCTTACTTGTGGGGTTTTTCCACCAAGTCCCTTCCCGGTGGCCAGGTCCACCCGGTTCTCCCTTCGGCGGCCAGGTCCACCCGGTTCTCCCTTCGGCGGCCAGGTCAACCCGGTTCTCCCTTCGGCGGTCGGGGGCTCCGGGTTGACCTGGTGGCCGGTACGCTTACTTTGTGGGTTTTTTCCACCAAGTCCCTTCCCGGCGGCCAGGTCCACCCGGTTCTCCCATCGGCGCCAGTCCACCCGGTTCTCCCTTCGGCGCCAGGTACCCGGTTCTCCCTTCGGCGGTCGGGGGCTCCGGGTTGACCTGGTGGCCGGTACGCTTACTTTGTGGGTTTTTTCCACCAAGTCCCTCCCGGTGGCCAGGTCCACCCGGTCTCCCTTCGGCGGCCAGGTCCACCCGGTTCTCCCATCGGCGGCCAGGTCCACCCGGTTCTCCCATCGGCGGCCAGGTCAACCCGGTTCTCCCTTCGGCGGTCGGGGGCTCCGGTTGACTGGTGGCCGGTACGCTTACTTTGTGGGTTTTTTCCACCAAGTCCCTTCCCGGTGGCCAGGTCCACCCGGTTCTCCTTCGGCGGCCAGGTCCACCCGGTTCTCCCTTCGGCGGCCAGGTCAACCCGGTTCTCCCTTCGGCGGTCGGGGGCTCCGGGTTGACCTGGTGGCCGGTACGCTTACTTTGTGGGTTTTTCCACCAAGTCCCTTCGGCGGCCAGGTCCACCCGGTTCTCCATCGGCGGCCAGGTCCACCCGGCTCTCCCTTCGGCGGCCAGCTCCACCCGGTTCTCCCTTCGACGGTCTGGGGCTCCGGGTTGACCTGTGGGCCGGTTCGCTTTCCGGGCCGGGCGTCCCCCCACCCCCAGCCCGGGCAGGGCACCGCCGTTCGCGGGAACTCTGACCGGTGGGGGGCTTAAGAGTCGAGCCGGAGCAGGCCCAGGGGAGGCTTAATAGTCGAGCCGGAGCAGGTCCGGGGAGGCTTAATGGTCCTCCCCCAGGCTTCCGCTCCGGGGAAACTGTTTCCCTACCAAGTTCATTCCCAGCGTCCAGGTCAACCCGGTTCTCCCTTCGACGGTCGAGGGTTCGGGCTGACCTGGTGCCGGTTCGCTTTTGCTGTCTTGTTTTTTTCCACCAAGTCCCTCCCGGTGGCCAGGTCCACCCGGTTCTTCCTTCGGCGGCCAGGTCCACCCGGTTCTCCCATCGGCGGCCAGGTCCACCCGGTTCTCCCATCGGCGGCCAGGTCAACCCGGTTCTCCCTTCGGCGGTCGGGGGCTCCGGGTTGACCTGGTGGCCGGTACGCTTACTTTGTGGGTTTTTCCACCAAGTCCCTTCCCGGTGGCCAGGTCCACCCGGTTCTCCCTTCGGCGGCCGGTCCACCCGGTTCTCCCTTCGGCGGCCAGGTCAACCCGGTTCCTTCGCGGTCGGGGTCGGGGGCTCCGGGTTGACCTGGTGGCCGGTACGCTTACTTTGTGGGTTTTTTCCACCAAGTCCCTTCCCGGCGGCCAGGTCCACCCGGTTCTCCCATCGGCGGCCAGGTCCACCCGGCTCTCCCTTCGGCGGCCAGCTCCACCCGGTTCTCCCTTCGACGGTCTGGGGCTCCGGGTTGACCTGGTGGCCGGTTCGCTTTCCTTTCCGGGCCGGGCGTCCCCCCACCCCCAGCCCGGGCAGGGCACCGCCGTTCGCGGGGAACTCTGACCGGTGGTGGGGGGCTTAAGAGTCGAGCCGGAGCAGGCCCAGGGGAGGCTTAATAGTCGAGCCGGAGCAGGTCCGGGGGAGGCTTAATGGTCCTCCCCCAGGCTTCCGCTCCGGGGAAACTGTTTCCCTACCAAGTTCATTCCCAGCGTCCAGGTCAACCCGGTTCTCCCTTCGACGGTCGAGGGTTCCGGGCTGACCTGGTGGGCCGGTTCGCTTTTGCTGTCTTGTTTTTTTCCACCAAGTCCCTTCCCGGTGGCCAGGTCCACCCGGTTCTTCTTCGGCGGCCAGGTCCACCCGGTTCTCCCATCGGCGGCCAGGTCCACCCGGTTCTCCCATCGGCGGCCAGGTCAACCCGGTTCTCCCTTCGGCGGTCGGGGGCTCCGGGTTGACCTGGTGGCCGGTACGCTTACTTTGTGGGTTTTTTCCACCAAGTCCCTTCCCGGTGGCCAGGTCCACCCGGTTCTCCCTTCGGCGGCCAGGTCCACCCGGTTCTCCCTTCGGCGGCCAGGTCAACCCGGTTCTCCCTTCGGCGGTCGGGGGCTCCGGGTTGACCTGGTGGCCGGTACGCTTACTTTGTGGGTTTTTTCCACCAAGTCCCTTCCCGGCGGCCAGGTCCACCCGGTTCTCCCATCGGCGGCCAGGTCCACCCGGCTCTCCCTTCGGCGGCCAGCTCCACCCGGTTCTCCCTTCGACGGTCTGGGGCTCCGGGTTGACCTGGTGGCCGGTTCGCTTTCCGGGCCGGGCGTCCCCCCCCCCCCCAGCCCGGGCAGGGCACCGCCGTTCGCGGGGAACTCTGACCGGTGGTGGGGGCTTAAGAGTCGAGCCGGAGCAGGCCCAGGGGAGGCTTAATAGTCGAGCCGGAGCAGGTCCGGGGGAGGCTTAATGGTCCTCCCCCAGGCTTCCGCTCCGGGAAACTGTTTCCCTACCAAGTTCATTCCCAGCGTCCAGGTCAACCCGGTTCTCCCTTCGACGGTCGAGGGTTCCGGGCTGACCTGGTGGCCGGTTCGCTTTTGCTGTCTTGTTTTTTTCCACCAAGTCCCTTCCCGGTGGCCAGGTCCACCCGGTTCTTCCTTCGGCGGCCAGGTCCACCCGGTTCTCCCATCGGCGGCCAGGTCCACCCGGTTCTCCCATCGGCGGCCAGGTCAACCCGGTTCTCCCTTCGGCGGTCGGGGGCTCCGGGTTGACCTGGTGGCCGGTACGCTTACTTTGTGGGTTTTTTCCACCAAGTCCCTTCCCGGTGGCCAGGTCCACCCGGTTCTCCCTTCGGCGGCCAGGTCCACCCGGTTCTCCCTTCGGCGGCCAGGTCAACCCGGTTCTCCCTTCGGCGGTCGGGGGCTCCGGGTTGACCTGGTGGCCGGTACGCTTACTTTGTGGGTTTTTTCCACCAAGTCCCTTCCCGGCGGCCAGGTCCACCCGGTTCTCCCATCGGCGGCCAGGTCCACCCGGCTCTCCCTTCGGCGGCCAGCTCCACCCGGTTCTCCCTTCGACGGTCTGGGGCTCCGGGTTGACCTGGGCCGGTTCGCTTTCCGGCCGGGCGTCCCCCCACCCCCAGCCCGGGCAGGGCACCGCCGTTCGCGGGGAACTCTGACCGGTGGTGGGGGCTTAAGAGTCGAGCCGGAGCAGGCCCAGGGAGGCTTAATAGTCGAGCCGGAGCAGGTCCGGGGGAGGCTTAATGGTCCTCCCCCAGGCTTCCGCTCCGGGGAAACTGTTTCCCTACCAAGTTCATTCCCAGCGTCAGGTCAACCCGGTTCTCCCTTCGACGGTCGAGGGTTCCGGGCTGACCTGGTGGCCGGTTCGCTTTTGCTGTCTTGTTTTTTTCCACCAAGTCCCTTCCCGGTGGCCAGGTCCACCCGGTTCTTCCTTCGGCGGCCAGGTCCACCCGGTTCTCCCATCGGCGGCCAGGTCCACCCGGTTCTCCCATCGGCGGCCAGGTCAACCCGGTTCTCCCTTCGGCGGTCGGGGGCTCGGGTTGACCTGGTGGCCGGTACGCTTACTTTGTGGGTTTTTTCCACCAAGTCCCTTCCCGGTGGCCAGGTCCTTCGGCCGGTTCTCCCTTCGGCGGCCAGGTCCACCCGGTTCTCCCTTCGGCGGCCAGGTCAACCCGGTTCTCCCTTCGGCGGTCGGGGGCTCCGGGTTGACCTGGTGGCCGGTACGCTTACTTTGTGGGGTTTTTTTTTTCCACCAAGTCCTTCCCGGCGGCCAGGTCCACCCGGTTCTCCCATCGGCGGCCAGGTCCACCCGGCTCTCCCTTCGGGGCGGCCAGCTCCACCCGGTTCTCCCTTCGACGGTCTGGGGCTCCGGGTTGACCTGGTGGCCGGTTCGCTTTCCGGGCCGGGCGTCCCCCCACCCCCAGCCCGGGCAGGGCACCGCCGTTCGCGGGGAACTCTGACCGGTGGTGGGGGGCTTAAGAGTCGAGCCGGAGCAGGCCCAGGGGAGGCTTAATAGTCGAGCCGGAGCAGGTCCGGGGGAGGCTTAATGGTCCTCCCCCAGGCTTCCGCTCCGGGGAAACTGTTTCCCTACCAAGTTCATTCCCAGCGTCCAGGTCAACCCGGTTCTCCCTTCGACGGTCGAGGGTTCCGGGCTGACCTGGTGGCCGGTTCGCTTTTGCTGTCTTGTTTTTTCCACCAAGTCCCTTCCCGGTGGCCAGGTCCGGTTCTTCCTTCGGCGGCCAGGTCCACCCGGTTCTCCCATCGGCGGCCAGGTCCACCCGTTCTCCCATCGGCGGCCAGGTCAACCCGGTTCTCCCTTCGGCGGTCGGGGGCTCCGGGTTGACCTGGTGGCCGGTACGCTTACTTTGTGGGTTTTTTCCACCAAGTCCCTTCCCGGTGGCCAGGTCCACCCGGTTCTCCCTTCGGCGGCCAGGTCCACCCGGTTCTCCCTTCGGCGGCCAGGTCAACCCGGTTCTCCCTTCGGCGGGTCGGGCTCCGGGTTGACCTGGTGGCCGGTACGCTTACTTTGTGGGTTTTTCCACCAAGTCCCTTCCCGGCGGCCAGGTCCACCCGGTTCTCCATCGGCGGCCAGGTCCACCGCGGCTCTCCCTTCGGCGGCCAGCTCCACCCGGTTCTCCTTCGACGGTCTGGGGCTCCGGGTTGACCTGGTGGCCGGTTCGCTTTCCGGCGCGGGCGTCCCCACCCCCAGCCCGGCAGGGCACCGCCGTTCGCGGGGAACTCTGACCGGTGGTGGGGGCTTAAGAGTCGAGCCGGAGCAGGCCCAGGGAGGCTTAATAGTCGAGCCGGAGCAGGTCCGGGGAGGCTTAATGGTCCTCCCCCAGGCTTCCGCTCCGGGGAAACTGTTTCCCTACCAAGTTCATTCCCAGCGTCCAGGTCAACCGGTTCTCCCTTCGACGGTCGAGGGTTCCGGGCTGACCTGGTGGCCGGTTCGCTTTGCTGTCTGTTTTTTTCCACCAAGTCCCTTCCCGGTGGCCAGGTCCACCCGGTTCTTCCTTCGGCGCCAGGTCCACCCGGTTCTCCCATCGGCGGCCAGTCCACCCGGTTCTCCCATCGGCGGCCAGGTCAACCCGGTTCTCCCTTCGCGGTGGGGGCTCCGGGTTGACCGTGGCCGGTACGCTTACTTGTTGGGGTTTTTCCACCAAGTCCCTTCCCGTGGCCAGGTCCACCCGGTTCTCCCTTCGGCGGCCAGGTCCACCCGGTTCTCCCTTCGGCGGCCAGGTCAACCCGGTTCTCCCTTCGGCGGTCGGGGGCTCCGGGTTGACCTGGTGGCCGGTACGCTTACTTTGTGGGTTTTTTCACCAAGTCCTTCCCGGCGGCCAGGTCCACCCGGTTCTCCCTCGGCGCCAGGTCCACCCGGTCTCCCTTCGGCGGCCAGGTCAACCCGGTTCTCCCTTCGGCGGTCGGGGCTCCGGTTGACCTGGTGGCCGGTACGCTTACTTTGTGGGTTTTCCACCAAGTCCCTTCCCGGTGCCAGGTCCACCCGTCTCCCTCGGCGGCCAGGTCCACCCGGTTCTCCCATGGCGGCCAGTCACCCGGTTCTCCCATCGGCGGCCAGGTCAACCGGTTCTCCCTTCGGCGTCGGGGGCTCCGGGTTGACCTGGTGGCCGGTACGCTTACTTTGTGGGTTTTTTCCACCAAGTCCCTTCCCGGTGGCCAGGTCCACCCGGTTCTCCCCTCGGCGGCCAGGTCCACCCGGTCTCCCTTCGGCGCCAGGTCACCCGGTTCTCCTTCGGCGGTCGGGGCTCCGGGTTGACCTGGTGGCCGGTACGCTTACTTTGTGGGTTTTTTCCACCAAGTCCCTTCCCGGCGGCCAGGTCCACCCGGTTCTCCCATCGGCGGCCAGGTCCACCCGGCTCTCCCTTCGGCGGCCAGCTCCACCCGGTTCTCCCTTCGACGGTCTGGGGCTCCGGGTTGACCTGGTGGCCGGTTCGCTTTCCGGGCCGGGCGTCCCCCACCCCCAGCCCGGGCAGGGCACCGCCGTTCGCGGGGAACTCTGACCGGTGGTGGGGGGCTTAAGAGTCGAGCCGGAGCAGGCCCAGGGAGGCTTAATAGTCGAGCCGGAGCAGTCCGGGGGAGGCTTAATGGTCCTCCCCCAGGCTTCCGCTCCGGGGAAACTGTTTCCTACCAAGTTCATTCCAGCGTCCAGGTCAACCCGGTTCTCCTTCGACGGTCGAGGGTTCCGCTGACCTGGTGGCCGGTTCGCTTTTGCTGTCTTGTTTTTTCCACCAAGTCCCTTCCCGGTGGCCAGGTCCACCCGGTTCTTCCTTCGGCGGCCAGGTCCACCGGTCTCCCATCGGCGGCCAGGTCCACCGGTTCTCCCATCGGCGGCCAGGTCAACCCGTTTCCCTTCGGCGGTCGGGGCTCCGGGTTGACCTGGTGGCCGGTACGCTTACTTGTGGGTTTTTTCCACCAAGTCCCTTCCCGGTGGCCAGGTCCACCCGGTTCTCCCTTCGGCGGCCAGGTCCACCCGGTTTCCTTCGGCGGCCAGGTCAACCCGTTTTCCCTTCGGCGGTCGGGGGCTCCGGTTGACCTGGTGGCCGGTACGCTTACTTTGTGGGTTTTTCCACCAGTCCCTTCCCGGCGGCCAGGTCCACCCGGTTCTCCCATCGGCGGCCAGGTCCACCCGGCTCTCCCTTCGGCGGCCAGCTCCACCCGGTTCTCCCTTCGACGGTCGGCTCCGGTGTGACCTGGTGGCCGGTTCGCTTTCCGGGCCGGGCGTCCCCACCCCAGCCCGGGCAGGGCACCGCCGTTCGCGGGAACTCTGACCGGTGGTGGGGGGCTTAAGAGTCGAGCCGGAGCAGGCCCAGGGGAGGCTTAATAGTCGAGCCGGAGCAGGTCCGGGGGAGGCTTAATGGTCCTCCCCCAGGCTTCCGCTCCGGGGAAACTGTTTCCCTACCAAGTTCATTCCAGCGTCCAGGTCAACCCGGTTCTCCCTTCGACGGTCGAGGGTCCGGGCTGACCTGTGGCCGGTTCGCTTTTGCTGTCTTGTTTTTTCCACCAAGTCCCTTCCCGTGGCCAGGTCCACCCGGTTCTTCCTTCGGCGGCCAGGTCCACCGGTCTCCCATCGGCGGCCAGGTCCACCGGTTCTCCCTCGGCGGCCAGGTCAACCCGGTTCTCCCTTCGGCGGTCGGGGGCTCCGGGTTGACCTGGTGGCCGGTACGCTTACTTTGTGGGTTTTTTCCACCAAGTCCCTTCCGGTGGCCAGGTCCACCCGGTTCTCCCTCGGCGGCCAGGTCCACCCGGTTCTCCCTTCGGCGGCCAGGTCACCCGGTTCTCCCTTCGGCGTCGGGGGCTCCGGTTGACCTGGTGGCCGGTACGCTTACTTTGGGGTTTTTTCCACCAAGTCCCTTCCCGGGCCAGGTCACCCGGTTCTCCCTTCGGGGCCAGGTCCACCCGGCGTTCTCCCTTCGCGGCCAGGTCAACCCGGTTCTCCCTTCGACGGTCGGGGCTCCGGTTGACCTGGTGGCCGGTCGCTTCTTTGTGCGGTTTTTCCACCAAGTCCCTTCCCGTGGCCAGGTCCACCCGGTTTCCTTCGGCGGCCAGGTCCACCCGGTTCTCCCATCGGCGCCAGGTCCACCCGGTTCTCCCATCGGCGGCCAGGTCAACCCGGTTCTCCCTTCGGCGGTCGGGGGCTCCGGGTTGACCTGGTGGCCGGTACGCTTACTTTGTGGTTTTTTCACCAAGTCCCTTCCCGGTGGCCAGGTCCACCCGTTCTCCCTTCCGCGGCCAGGTCCACCCGGTTCTCCCTTCGGCGGCCAGGTCAACCCGGTTCTCCCTTCGGCTCGGGGCTCCGGGTTGACCTGGTGGCCGGTACGCTTACTTTGTGGGTTTTTTCCACCAAGTCCCTTCCCGGCGGCCAGGTCCACCCGGTTCTCCCATCGGCGGCCAGGTCCACCCGGCTCTCCCTTCGGCGGCCAGCTCCACCCGGTTCTCCCTTCGACGGTCTGGGGCTCCGGGTTGACCTGGTGGCCGGTTCGCTTTCCGGGCGGGCGTCCCCCACCCCCAGCCCGGGCAGGGCACCGCCGTTCGCGGGGAACTCTGACCGTGGTGGGGGCTTAAGAGTCGAGCCGGAGCAGGCCCAGGGAGGCATATAGTCGAGCCGGAGCAGGTCCGGGGGAGCTAATGGTCCTCCCCCAGGCTTCCGCTCCGGGGAAACTGTTTCCCTACCAAGTTCATTCCCAGCGTCCAGGTCAACCCGGTTCTCCCTTCGACGGTCGAGGGTTCCGGGCTGACCTGGTGGCCGGTTCGCTTTTGCTGTCTGTTTTTTTCCACCAAGTCCCTTCCCGGTGGCCAGGTCCACCCGGTTCTTCTTCGGCGGCCAGGTCCACCCGGTTCTCCCATCGGCGGCCAGGTCCACCCGGTTCTCCCATCGGCGGCCAGGTCAACCGTTCTCCCTTCGGCGGTCGGGGGCTCCGGGTTGACCTGGTGGCCGGTACGCTTACTTTGGGTTTTTTCCACCAAGTCCCTTCCCGGTGGCCAGGTCCACCCGGTTCTCCCTTCGGCGGCCAGGTCCACCCGGTTCTCCCTTCGGCGGCCAGGTCAACCCGGTTCTCCCTTCGCGTCGGGGCTCCGGGTTGACCTGGTGGCCGGTACGCTTACTTTGTGGGTTTTTTCCACCAAGTCCCTTCCGGCGGCCAGGTCCACCCGGTTCTTCCATCGGCGGCCAGGTCCACCCGGCTCTCCCTTCGGCGGCCAGCTCCACCCGGTTCTCCCTTCGACGGTCTGGGGCTCCGGGTTGACCTGGTGGCCGGTTCGCTTTCCGGCCCTGCCACAACCCCACCCCCACCCCCGGCACGCGTAGCTGCCGTGAACAAAACACAGATACAAGCACTGACACAGGGCGACCTTGAGCAAACAGAGCTGGGGGAGATCCCCAATGGAACATCCCCCTCTGAGGGCCCATGTGCTCAGCTCCCACTGCCTTTTGCTGACACCCCTAGAAACAAACTGAACTGGTACCAGCTGAACTGGGGCATCCCCTGCCCTCCCCCCCTTCCCAACTCTTCAGGGACCCCCATCCTCTCTCCATCCGGGGCCCGGATCTGTCAGCCACGTGGCTGGTACCAACAAGGGACTGGCCAGCTCCAACTCCCTTTGCAGCCTCATTCGCAGGGCTCACCTCCCAGCTCCATGATGAGGAGTGGGGAGAAATAATGGGGGAGGAGAGGGGCTGCATGTGCAAATTCACGAGCATGTGTATTATGGGTAGGTCTGTGTGCGCACAAAGGCACAAGTGTGTGCACTACTGCGTGCACGAGGGCGCAAATGCAAGAGGGCGTGTGCTTGGGTGTGCGAGCACACAAGTGCCTGTGCACAAGCGTGCATGTGCCTGTGTGCAAAGGCGTTGTGAGTGGCTGTGTGCATGAAGGATGCTTTTGTGCCAGCACATGCGCACAAAGCCCCAGGAGGGTGTGCACGCGTGAGTCTGTGGGGGTGTTCTGGGGGAGGACTGACTGGAGAGGATGGGGAGCTGACGCTGATGGGGCAGGGGCTGGTATCTCTACCCAATACCCCTGTCCCAACCCAGCCCTTGGGCTTTATCCAGGTCTGGATTCCGTACCCTGACCCCAGGCCCATCCCTCACCCACAGTGGGGACCCTTCCTCAGCTGTCACTGGGAGGGACCTGGCAGCTCCTTCGCATGGTTTTGGGAAGGGGGGGGGGGGGGAGAAGAGGAAGAGAAGCCTGCCTGTGCCAGGCTCCTTGGCACAACGCTCCAGTCCCTGCCCCCCTGCTGCGGCAGTCTCCCCAGGTGCTTTTGGGGCTGGGGTCCTGGAACAGCTGAAGGGCCTGATCCTGAGAGGAACTGGAAATGCGGGGGGAGGAGCTGCTGGGCCAGTGGGGCAGCTGCCCCTAGTCGCACCAACTAGGTGAGTCTGCTCCCCTGAAGCCCCCCACCCCCCAAACCCACAGCTCTCATCACACCAGAGCCCTTTAACTGTATTGGCCCCACCCTTTGCTTCACAATGAGTTACCCATTTGGGGACCCCACTGGCCCCTCCCCCACTCTCCCTCCATTCCTACTTTCCCTGCCGTCCCCCTCTCGCTCTCCGTTTTCCTTCCTCTGCTCCCTCCCCCCTCCGGGCTCTCTGCTGGGGATGTTCCCTTCGGATCCAGCCCCATCTCCCCTAACAAGGGGGGACGCATGAGTGCAGACCCGGCCTGGGAGAGGGGGAGGTATGGATCTCCGCTTGCATAGGAATGTCCCCCACCCAGCCCAGCCCCTCCCCCGGGGCTCAGCGGTATCAGTCCTCCCATCGCCAAGGCCAGACACATGCGGGGGAGGGGGGCATTAGGATGTGTTAGTGACCAAAGCTCTCCCCCGACCCTTGGGTGGCAGGAGGTGAGGAGTGGCGGGGGAGGAGGGGCGAGCAGGGCTGGAGGGGTGGAGGAGGGGATGACGGTGGTGGAGTCGGGGTGGGGGTAAAGTAGTGGGCCTGGCAGCCGACCCCTTCTTCCTCCTTCCCCCACTCAGGCTTTCTTGGGTGGGGGGGCCAGTTTGATGATCTCTTCTTCCGAGGGCTGCCGGATGATGTCTGCAGAGAAATAGGGGAGGAGAGTGAATGAGGGTGCTGGGGGGGATTTCCTCCAGTCCCCCCTCCCCCCATTTAACCCACAGGCTCTGTAGGACTCAGGGATGTCACCCCCTGGTGGCTCCCACGCAGCAGCTAAGGGCCTACTGCGACTGCCAGCTGAGTGGCTGCCGTGCGCGCCAGCAGTCGCAGGCCCGGGGCCCTGCTCGGTTCTGGACATGTGCTGGGGTTGAGCGCCAGCAGGTGGCTCTGTGCCTCTGAAACAAGGGGGGGCTCAGACTGGGGAACTCCAGGAATGGCCCCTTCCCCCGCTGCCCGTAGACCCATGTGCGGCTCCCTGCAGAAATCGCACATGGAGGAAAGATGCATCCTTGTGACCCTGCTGTGGCCACGGGCCTGGTGCCAGGCGGGTCCCGCGCTGCCTGGGGGACTATTCGCGTCTGTCATGGCCACCCGCCAGCTGGGTCGCCCAGCCCCAGCACTGCCTGCCATGTTTGGGCTCCCAGAACAGCAGGAAGAGTTAAAATTGACAGCGGAGGGGGGCTCCCATCCCCTAGCCCAGCACTCAGGCTCCCAGGTCCAGGCTGAGTGCCCCTGGGAGAGGTGGCAGCCTTGCCATCTGGATGCTCACTGGAAGGCCTGGTTCCCCTTCAGCAAGGTCACTCAGCCCCACCAGGGGGGATCCAAGCCCAGAGAGATGTTGCTGCTACTTGAAGCCCAGGGAGCCAGCACCAGGCAGTGCCGCCCCCCACCCCCATCCCGTCCCTCAGCCCCACTGGCAACTGCAGGTGCCGGGAGTGTTGCGGGAGGATGAGGTGCTGGCCTGGTTACTGTGGGTGCCATCCTGCTGGGGCCCAGAGGAGAAGGCGGGACTATCGCAGTGACGAGGGGTGGGGTGGGGTGGGGTGGGCAGCGAGACTGTGGCAAAGACCAGCCCTGTCTCCCTAATGCCTGTTGCCCAGGGTGACCAGGTGTCCGGTTTTTGACCAAAACATACAGTCGAAAAGGGACCCTGGCAGCTCTGGCCAGCACCGCCGACCAGGCTGTTGAAAGTCCTGTTGGCAGTGCTGTGGAGCTAAGGCAGGCTAGTCTCTACCTGGCCTGGGGCACTGCGCTGTGCCCCGGAAGTGGCCAGCAGGTCCGGCTCTTAGGTAGGGGGGCCATGGGGCTCCGTGCGCTGCCCCTGCCCCAAGCATTGGCTCTGCACTTCCATTGGCTGGTTTCCAGCCAATGGGAGCGGGGGCGGCGGGGGGGGGTGCCTGCGGGTGACAGCAGCAGATACCATGGAGCCTCCTGTCCCCTTCCTGGACCCCAGAGCCCTCACCCAACCTGCACATCAGGCCCCTGCCCCAGCCCAGAGCCTACTCCCACACCCTGAACCCTTCAGCCCCATCCTACCCCAGAGCCCTCACCCCCTCCTGCACATCAACCCCATGCCTCAACCTACAGCCCCCTCTCACACTCTGAATCCCTCAGCCCCAAACGCCAGCCTGGAGCCCCCTCCTGCACCCTAAACCCCTCATCCCCAGCCCCACCCCAGAACTCGCACCCCTAGCTGGAGCCTTCCTTCCCTCCCACACCCCAACTCCCTGCCCCAGCCCGGAGCCCCCTCCCGCACTCTAAACCCCTCATTTCTGGCTCCACCCCGGAGCCCGCACCCCCATTTAGAGTCCTCACCCCCTCCCTCACCCCAACCCCCTGCCCCAGCCCAGTGAGAGTGGAGTAGAGTGAGCCAGGGAGGGAGGAGGAATGTAGTGAGTGGGGGTGGAGCCTCAGGGAAGGGGCGGGGCAGGGCCTCAGGGCCCAAGTCTCACACTGCTCCCCCGTGCCCTGGCTGCAGGGAAATGCCCTTTCCCCAGCATCTGGCCTTCCCAATAACCCCAGGCAGGGACCCGCGCCCCACATCTCCTGCCACCCCTGCAGCAGCACCCAGGAGAGCACCGCACACCCCGGCCAAGCCCTGAGGGGAGGGGACCCGAGGTCTCGTGTCCCATGGTGGGGGATGGTCTTGCCCATGCATGTGTAGGGGGGGCTCTGACCTTTGTACTTCTTGGCGCTGGGAATGCGGGTGAGCTTGGTGTCCACCTCGTCCTCCTCGGAGATCTTCAGCACCTTGGTGCGGTACTCCACCACCACCGTCAGCAGGTCCGGGCGCCGCGAGATCTCAAAGATGTGCTCGATGTACGAGAGGTTGTCTGTGTGGGCACAGCATGGGGGTGAGAGAGTAAGAGCCGGGTGGGGGAGGAGGGGTGGAGGTGAGAGCCTGGCAGGGATGAGGGAGGAAGA
>NC_133779.1:53424449-53467768 GCF_003597395.2 Chelonoidis abingdonii | reverse complement strand
GGGGGGGGTGAGAAGCAGGGGTGGGATGGGTGAGGGAGGGTAAGAATTGGGTGGGAGTGAGAGCCCAGCAGGGACGAGGGAGGGATGAGAGCTGGGTCCCGCTGACTCCCCTCAAATCCAGAATCGGGGACTGAAACCCAGAGGTGGAAGAGGGAGCCCAACCCCCAGCCTGAGCCTGAGAGCAGCTGCAGCAGCCGCTCTCTGCCCAAGGTCCTGCCTGCGGGGTGGGGGTCATCCTGTCCCCCCACACCAGCGCCTCAGCTCGCCACACTGAACTGACTCACGTGTGCTGTGCGTGTGGGCGCAGGCCGGGCCTGGGAAGCAGCCTGTCTCCTCCCGCTTCAGAGGCAGGTTGCACTGACCTGAGTTTCATTTAACAATGAGACAGGAGATGCTGTGGTTTCCCCAGGAGTGGGAGAGAAAAGCCATAAGGGCTCAGTACCGGCCCCTGTCTGCCAGGGAACCAGCAGCCCCTCCAGTGGGGATCTGTGCTTAGGGCAAAGACTGACAAAGCTGGGGGGCTGCGGGTCAGGATTGAGGGGCACTGGCAGAACTGGAGGGCCAGGGGGGAGCCCAGGGCTGGGCTAGCAGCAGGCTGTGGGTCAGGATTGAGGGGCACTGGCAGAGCTGTGGTTGGGGAGCACAGGGCTGGGATAGCAGGAGGCTGCGGGTCCGGATTGAGGGGCACTGGCAGAGCTGTGGAGGGGATGGGGGACCCAGGGCTGGGATAGCTGGGGGCTGCGGGTCAGGATTGAGGGGCACTGGCAGAGCTGTGGAGGGGATGGGGGACCCATGGCTGGGCTAGCAGCGGGCTGCAGGTCGGGCTTGAGGGGCACCGGCAGAGCTGTGGGGGGGATGGGGGACCCAGGGCTGGGCTAGCAGCGGGCTGTGGGTCGGGATTGAGGGGCACCGGCAGAGCTGTGGGGGGGGATGGGGGACCCAGGGCTGGGCTAGCAGCGGGCTATGGGTCGGGACTGAGGGGCACCGGCAGAGCTGTGGGTGGGATGGGGGACCCATGGCTGGGACAGCTGGGGGCTGCGGGTCGGGATTGAGGGGCACTGGCAAATCCCATCTCTGATTGGGACTGCAGGGAGCCAGAAAGGAAATGACCCAGAGGGGCTAATATTCTGAGCCCAGCAAGAAGGGCCTTGGCAGCTGTTCTCTCTCTCGTCTGAAAGATGGCAGCACCTCCTGCAGCACAGCACCCACCAAGCCAGTATAATGGGGACATCATCACCCTTAGCTTGGGAAACTGAAGTCATTCAGGTCTGGGCTGTGTTTTGCCCCACTGCAAGCAATCCCAGCCCTGCCTAGCACTACACTTCTCTTTCTGGGTCAAGCTCACTTGGAACTCCACGGCCACCTGGGGGACGGCTCCTCCTGCTCCAAACGCCCAGGCTCCTCTCACCCGAGCTACAGGAGAATCCCCACTGGCACCCTGTCGTACTGAGCCTATGCTCAGTTCTGCAGCCAGGCAGCAGTGATAACTAACCAGCACCTTACAGTGCAAAGCCTACAGGGAAGGGCTCAGTCTGTCGATGCCTGGTGCACACGCTCTCCCCTGCTCCCTGGGGAGCAGAGCCCCCCTGCCCCCTTCAGACGCACACACATAGGCCATGCATGTACCACTTTCACCTCCCAGTAACACATCTCAGGTCTCCTGGCTGGGCCTGCTGAGTCACTGTCTCTCCTGGGAACAGGGACCAGCTGTTCCCAAGGCTACTGGGCTGACTCACAGGGCTGGGCTGCTTTCACCTCCAGGTCTCCCTGGCTGGGGAAGGAGGGCTGGTAGAGAGCCTGGGGCAATCTGCTTCCTGGGGTGGCGCAGCCTGTGTTCTCCCAGCAGCTGCTGCAAAGCGCCGTGTGGATGCAGGGGCCACGTCGCAGACACAGAGCTCCTGAGATCAGCCCGTGGCTAGTGTGAATCAGACATTTCCACGAGGAGCTGAGGTGCCGGCCCCTACAAAGGGCTGTCCCAGCATGCATTGAGCTCCGCATGGATTCTCAGGGCGTGGGGTGGGACATTTCACTTTGCTTGGAAGCCTCAGTCAGGAATTGGGAGGGACACCGCCCTTGCCTACCCCGCAATGGGGCACCCCCTTGCACATGGATGGGAGCCCCCCTTGGTCTGCCAGCTGCAGTGTTGGTGATCCAGCCTCCTTTGGCAGGTGGGTGTTGTCCTATAAAAGATGTCATTAAGGGTCCCATGGCACTGGGAGGGAAGAACCCAGGTGTCCTGGCCCACTCTGGGACGGGAGAATCAGATGGTGTTTTCAGTTGTTCAGGGGACTATTTTTCGCTCCCCGACCTGAACTCTTGTGCTGCGTCGGTGAAACGAACTGCCAGGTCCCACCCCAGAAGTGGCTGCATCTCAGTGCTGGGCCAGGGGATCGAATGACTGGGCTAAGGAAATATTCATCTTCACCAGCCATTCACTGAGGGCGGGCTCCAGCCCCAGGGCATAAAATACACCAGAGCCATCTCTCAGAGAGAGAGACGGATCACGGAGGCATCCATCCATCAGATCTATCTGTCCTTCCATTCCCAACATCTAGCAACAGGGACCCAGCCATTGGACAAAGCCCTAGAGAGGAGTGGACTGAACAATAACCGTGTTGGGCAGCATGGACTCTGGGTTGGGGAGTCAAAGCTCACTTAGCAGCCTGCAGTGCCACCCGCGATTCAGGAACAGGGCTTGGGCCTGAGGGGCGTGAGCAGAACTGTGCGCGGGGGCAGTGCAGGTCTGGGCTAGCAGGACCGAGCGGCGCCAGCCATGCACACGCTCACCTTTGTCCAACTTGTTGTGCTCCTCCAGGAAGCTGAACCAGTCTTTGCTCGTGGTGATCGCCTCGTGCTTCTCACTAGGGATGTCCTCCTTGCAGGCCGACTTCAGCTGGTCCAGGTCCTCGTTGGTGATGTTCTCCGCCAGCTCCTCCAGCAGGCTGCAGTACTCCGCCATCGCTGCAGGGGGAGCACGCGGACAGCGGCCCGGTTAGACCCAGCTGCGGCAGGCCAGTTACCGACCTGAGCTGGAAGCCGCCTTCCCTTGCCAATGGCACCTGAGTGCAGCCAGCAGGGAGGGGTTTCAGCCCAGTGCCCAGGGCAATGAATTTGGGGCTGTCTAGGCCCAGGTCCCACATGGTTCAAAGAGGGGAGCCCATAAAGAGGAGAGCTGAAATATTATACAAGAAATGCGAGATGACCTTGGAGACAGGAGTGACAGAAATGGGATGAAATTCAATTGTACCAAGTGCAAAGTCATGCACTTAGGGGCTCATGATGATAATTTCTGTTACGAGCTGGTGGCTTATCAATTGGAAGCGACAGAGAAGAGAGAATTAAGTTTAGAATTTGGAGAACGAAAGGAGGGGGAGGGTAATATAATTAATGCCAATCAGCATGGGTTTATGAAATATAGATCCTGTCAGACTAACGTGATGCCGGTTTTTGATGAGATTACATGTTTTGTTGATAAACGGTGTTGTAATATACGGAGACGTCTGCAAGGCGTTTGAGTCAGTAAGGAACTTTCCCTCTGCTCAGATCAGCAGTGACCTTGTGGAGGGGTTTAACTTTGGCTGTTGGGTTTAATGTGTGGGTGCTCATGGGCCTGTACTATGGAGGAGGTCGGACTAGATGATCTGGTGGTCTCTTCTGACCTTAAACTCTATGGTGGTAGTAGTGGGATCCATTCAGAAACCAGAGACCTTTTGGATAACCCCTGTCTCTGTGATGGACTGATATAAATGCCCCGCAGCCAGAGCTCTAAAGGCAAGAAATGGTCTCTCAGGTGAGAGTGACATGTCCCCTTGGGCACAGGGTGTTGGTGGGCAGCCACTGGGCAGTATTTTCCAGATATTGCCCTCGGTAGCAGGCACAATTTTGGGCAGAGACGCTAGGTGTGTAATGAAAAGGAAAACAAGATCCCTAGAGATTTCCAAGCCAGCAGCTGGACCCTCCTTAGCTCTGTCAACTCCACTTCAGCAATTCCAGCAGACGCCGACCAGTCTCTCTTATGCGCAAGATTAAAGGGCAGGTTTGACAGGTCTGCCACCTGCCCACGCAGCTCACTCGGAGCGCCATGGCCCTTGGGGTGCAGGCTCCAGCAAAGCGTTGAGAGCAATGGGCTGTCAGGCAGCAGCACATAAGCAGTGTATAGCAGGCCTATGTGATAAGCATGTGTATGAATAGAGATATCTAGGGCTGTGGGTGTCTCTCTGTAGGTGTTTGCCTATGGATACAAGTGCGTGCACCTGTGGATGGCTGCCTGGCAGCTGAGTGTGCCCAGGGGGGCCCAGGAAGAGCAGTTTGCTCCAAATCTGATAACAGCCACTCTGGGAGCTTTCTATCCTAAAGCAGGAAGTTCAGGGCTACTGGATTCCCCATGGTTCTGAACCTATTCTATTGATCTTACCTTGGCCCCAGTGAACTCCCCTAATAACCCGCACTCTGCATTGCTTCCAGGTTGGCACAGCCCCCTGAAGGGTCCGTTAGCCTCAGCCTGAGGCACAGGTTAGAGATCACAGTTCAAATCCCGGGGCTTGCTCCGGGATCAGCACAGAGATGTGGGACCTGGAGCCCAAACAATTTCTACCCATAAGGACTCTGCAGGCACAATTTTCACCAGCAGCACTGGCCAGCCTGGCTTTCCTGACAAACGTGGCCAGAGCCCAGGCTTTTACTGCTGCTGAGTTTTGTCCCAGGAGGCAGAAATCTGCCAACTTCCTGGGGAAAATGTCTCTGGTTTTGTCATCCAGATGAGACTGCCCAGCAGGACCTGGGGGAGGGGCAGAGGGGGGTGAGCATGAGTGTGTGTGTGTATGCGAGTGTGTATGTGTGTGTGTACACACACCGAGGAGGGGTTTGATCATTTTCAAGAACGGAAGGAAGGGTTGGAATGAACTGCCGCTCCCCCGCATTCTTGCTCTCTCTCATTATACTGCTACCCTGTCATTTCTGCTCCCATCCAGCCGTTAATGACACAGGGATTTGGGGGACTGGCCAGATTTTTAGACAGTTTTTGGCAAATTAATGCGAGGCACCGAACCAGTGACCTGGATAAGAAAGACGCCCCCACCCGTTGATAAACACGCCATTTGGTGACACTTGTTCCTAGCTGGGAGGCTGCTCAGCAGGGAGGAGACGCTGGGGCTGGTGACCAGACTCAGACATTCACCCTCCCAAGTAGCAACATACGGAGCCCGTGGCAGGCACCAGAGCTCTCCCAGTCCTCCCAGCTTGCTCGCACACCCCACTGCACACACTCATGCACACCTACACTGCTATTTTGAGGGATACTCCAAGCCCTGCACACTCACTAACCCCCCCACAATCACACCCAGTCCCACAGCCCTGTCAAATCACTCTCGCATCCCAGCACAATCACACCCAGTCCCACAGCCCTGTCAAATCACACTCACATCCCAGCACAATCACACCCAGTCCCACAGCCCTGTCAAATCATTCTCTCATCCCAGCACAATCACATCCAGTCCCACAGCCCTGTCAAATCATTCTCTCATCCCAGCACAATCACATCCAGTCCCACAGCCCTGTCAAATCATTCTCACATCCCAGCACAATCACACCCAGTCCCACAGCCCTGTCAAATCACACTCAGTCCTACAGCCCTGTCGAATCACACTCACACCTCCAGGAATACACAACACACATTCCTACACAATTATTCTCACACATACAACTCTGCACAATGCCACACACTCACACACCCCTACACAATGACATACACACAATAGACACCATCACTTTGATGCACTCCTCCTCTTCCGAGCTCAGACACTGACCCCTCAAATACACCCCCTACACGATGACACAAAGCCCAAGTGCGTGCACACACACAGAGCAAACAGCATCATTCTGCTCTCCCTAGCCCATCACTCCCCTGCACACACACCCTCCACAGTCACTCATACCACTCCACAATCACTCGGCGTGTGTGCACAAACACATCCACGCACACACACACAGTGCAGCAAGAACACTAGGACTGCTGGCTGGGCTGTGACTCATTTGATGCTCATTGGTTCTGACAGAGATGGGAGCTGCACATAGAGTGCTGGAGACACCGCAACACACACAATCAGGTCACACTTCACTGCACACTCACCCCTATCTACACGTGCCTCCCTTCCCCCAAGCACTGAGCACCCATCTGCCTATGGTGAGAGAGACAGAGCTGAACTGATTCTGCCCAAACACTCACACCTATCCTGATACCCTCAACACCCCGCCATCTACTGACACCCCCCCAAAGGCAACAAATTCTAGTAGGCCCAACACACACACACACAAAATCATCTACTGACAGCCCCCATATACACAGATATACATGCGCTCCATCTACTAACACCCACAAAGACAGATCCTGACACCTCCAGCACACACAGACGTACTGACACTCCCCAGTACACACACATCTGATGCCCCCCAATAGAATGACACCAACACCCCCCGCCTCGTGACAACTGCACTGCACACAGGTATTTATGGAACCATATCCTGCTCCTTCCCCTGCTCCCAGACATGCTGCCCCCCAGCCTCATCCCTCTCCTGTTCCAGCCCCAGTGGGGCCATAAAGACATTGGCCGGGCAAGGGGAGTTCAGAAAGGGGCAGGGGGCGGGGGGCAGGAGAGGAGCATGAGTTATGGGGAGAGAGGAAAAGGGTTAAATCCACCGGGATGGGCAATGGCAGAGGGGGAGAAGCATCTTCAGAGCTCTGATGGCGAGTCCCCCGGGGGAAAGTTGGGCAGCCCTGTTGCTCCATGATAGGGGAATAGATCCGGCTGCAGGGTACAGACCCCGCAAGGGGGTGCCATTGGGAGTCATAAGAACTTAAGACTTGGTCTGACCCGGTACGGCCAAAGTCCATCCAGCCCAGTATCGTGTCTCCCAACAGTGGCCAATGCCAGGTGCCCCAGAGGGAGTGAACCTAACAGGCAATGATCAAGTGATCTCTCTCCTGCCATCCATCTCCACTCTCTGACAAACAGAGGCTAGGGACACCATTCCTTACCCAGCCTGGCTAATAGTCATTAATGGACTTAACCTCCATGAAGTTCTGGGCTGCGGGGAAAGTCTGTAGGGGAGATCTCGTGCTGGGCCCTAGGTGCAGGAGGAGATGGGACCTGTGGGGGTTTCCCCAGGCCTGAGATCTTGCATCCAAACTCTGACAACAGGGCACAATATCGCCCCAGAGCCCAGCCCCCCCATCCCTCGCGCTGAGCCGCCTCGTTTCCTCTTGGTTGCCCTGGAAACCACTGCCATCCACCATAACGGTAAAGACTGTCACCATGGCAACCACTATTTCTTTCACTTAATGTTTTCTTCTTTCTCTCCTTCTCCCCTGGGGCAGCACCCCCTCCCCCCATACCTAGCGCCTGCAGAGACATTGGGTGGGGATGTGGGGGGAAGACAGCGGGGGTTGGTTCTCACAGGGCCCAGATTGTCTCTGACCTTTCCTGATGGAAAGGGGGCAGGGAGGCCAGCAGCCAGCCAGGTGGTGCTGGCATGGGGGCAAAGTGGAGCTACATCCATCCATCCCCAGCATTTGTCCGTCCGTCCATCCCCAATATCCATCTGTCCATCCATCCATCCCCAATATCCATCTGCCACAGAATCTGTGTGTCAATCCATACATCTGTCCACAGTATTGATCCTTCCACTGTAACCAGCCACCGATCACCTATCACATCCAATGCCCCAATTCCTCCATCCCCAGAAACTACCCCTCCCTTCCTCCAACCCCAGATCATTCTCCGGGATCCATCCAACTCCTTCATCTCTCTAAAATCTCCCTCCATCCCCACATCTCTGGGGCTTCTATAGCACTCTCACCCTGGCCCCGCACCCCGATTTTGGTAAAGATTTGGGACAGAGACCCCGGGCTTTGCTGCTAACAGCCCAGCTGGGTTTATTTTGTCCCTCTCAAGAGGCATTTCCTGAGCTAAGAATGTGTGTCCTTGGCATGACCACTAGAAGGTGCTGAAAGCTGGATGCCCCTATCCCTACACTGCCCAACAGAGCATCGTCCCCTCTGGAGTAACCAGATTTACCGAGAACAAATACTGGAGCCAGACTGGGATCCCAGCACGACTTTCACAACGGGCCCCTCAGCGAACAAGAGACCCAAGCAACAAACCTGGAGCCGAACACGCCTGCAGTGGTGGTATCCAAAACTCAGGCCTGCACCCACAGCCAATCCCTACAAGCCCTTTGCCCTGCCGCACCCACCCTCCCCTTTTGCTGCAAGGAGCTCATGAGTGCTCGAGACTGGGACAGGGCAGCCGGATGGAGACCGGAAATGTTGGATCCAGGAGAAGGACCGGAATCTTATACACAATTGAGGGCAGTTAGCTAACCAGATGCTCCCATCCCCAGATAACCCCACTGCCTGCCTGCTCAGTTCAGGATCTCCCCCCATTTACTCCTTCCAGGCTGTGATCCAGCCAGGCCCTGGGCCCTTACCCCTCACTGGATATCCAGGCATCTTCTGTCCTTCTAGCAACAGCCTCCTCCCTCCTCTCCAGCCACACCCTCTCCCCACTGCAGGCATGAGAGTCTCCTCCTCTGCAGCCCCCACCTCCCCCGCATCCCTCCACTGACAGAGCCGTATCCATCTCACCAGACATCACGTTATTTACCCAAGGGTTGGGCTCAGGGATGAAATCTATCCCCTTTCTAGAATCTGGGACTGTTCCCACCAGCCCCATCTCACTACTACACCATCCGTTCATTTCGAGTGGCCACGACCCCCTCTCCTGTCGCAGGCCAGCCATGCCCCAGCAATGCACAGGCCAGGGGGGAAGGAGGGCGTGTGTAGCATGTGCATGCAACTGCCTTTCCTGGCCTCGTTTTCTCTCCATAGAAACCTCACGGGCCACCCCCTTTCTCAGGGCTGCTTTTCTATTCTCCGCGTTTCACTGGGAAGGGGAAATTCCTGTTGTGTTTCTTTAAAGGGAAACGTTTCCCAGCTGGCCCGTCTTCCTGAAACAATGAATCACTGGCTCGGCTCTTGGCCCGGTCTCCTGGGTTCTTTTTTCCGCTGTTGTTCCAGGAGGATTTTTTCGCACTCAGTATTCCGGGCTGCCCCTGCAACTTGTGAGTGTGGGGCACAGGGGGATCCTTTCTCTGCCGGCCTCTCCCATTCGCTCCATCCCAGGAAAGGTTTCCTCCCCATTCATCCGTGCCTTTCACTTCTCATTCCTTCCCCCCGCCACTTTCATTCTGACTGGTTTTCGCTCTTCTCCCTTTTCTTCTCCCCCCCACCCTTTTTCGTTTTGTTTATTCCTTTCTCACCCTTTTGTCCTGCCCGCGTAACACAGCCCTTCAGGGATAATAAACTGCCCAGCTTGGCTTCCTGCCCATTTCCCAGGCAAGCTGAGTGGTACGAAGAAAAGAGCAGGGTACAGAGATGGCTGGAAGTGCTGTTAGAGGAGGGGGGCTGGGGATTAGAACTCGTGGGTTCTATTCCCAGCTTTGGGAGGGGAGTGGGGTCTAGTAGTTAGAGTGGGGACACGGGGAGTCGGGTCCTCTAGGTTCTCTGCCTAGATCTGGGAGAGGAGTGGTTCCTATCTTTCTCGGGGGTAAGCTGCCCCAATGCCAGTCTCTCCTCATGCTACTGCAGTATGTATTTGCTAGTGCAAAGAACGCCCGGAAAGGCTCGGTTCAGTTCTGTGAACCCAAGTCAGCCCAGAGCAGTCCATGTTGTTCCAGCTCCCATCTGCCTTTCCCAAGTCAGTCTGGCCAGGCCTTGACCCTTCCAGTCTCATGCCCCAAACCCTGAATGGCCAGTACCCTCCGAGCCAAACGCCATTGACTTCCATGGGCATTTGGACCCAAAACAACTGCCCCAGGGCAACATGGCTGTATGTGTCCCACCTGCATCCCAGTTCATGGCGCATCTCTTTCACTTTGCAAGTTCTACAGAAAATCCTCTAGGGTTAATCTCTACAAGCTCTCAAACAGAGGGATAAAGATTTCCCCTTCCCCCGACCCCCAAGCCATTACAGGTCACTGTGGATTTATACAAATGTTACAGCAAACAGACGATAGCCTTGAACCAATAGGAAAGGGGTCACCAGCCAATCTCAAAGCAAGATGCTCCATAGCACTCCCTACGGCCCATTAGAGTCATATGCCCTGCACCGTCTCTGTGACAGCAAACCCACCAGACAGGTGCACTGGACTGGTGGATAAGCTTTGTCTAAGCCAGGGCACCCGGCTTTTGTTCTCAGCTCGGCCATGGACTCGCTCGGTGACCTTGGGTGAGTCTCTGAGCCTCAGTTTCCCCATGGTAAAACAGGGATAATAAACCTGATCTTCCTTGTAAATCTCTTTCAGATCTGTGGAGGAAAAATGCTATAGAACTATTATCCCTGCCTAAGATGGTGGATGAGAAACGGATCCCAGAAATTACTCCATGGCAGCTTAACAGAAGGCAACCAATAACGTCTGACTGGCCATTATAGGAAGGCCCCTTTGCAGCACTCTGGTAGGGTAAAGGGGCCTTCCCCTAACTAAGCATCAGGCCCAATAGCCTCTGGCTGCAGGAACTATGGCGAGGGGGGTTAACAGGTGACACATTTTGTCAGTGATCGGGGGGGCACTTTGGGTCATTTATTGCATGTCAGTTGTATGTTATCACGTGAGATCTGTTACAGCATGTTCTGAGGGTACATGTGTCAAGTCAATTATTGTACATAAGTTATAACATGTGCTTTCAGTTACTGCAGTCCAAATATTACCCATCGTAAATTATCGCCTGTCTGTTATAGCATGATAATGTGGTCATTTATGGAATGATTGTTCCATGGTACCACAAGTGAGATCAACTGTCAGAAGTCCCACATCATTAGGGCATGTGCTTTTGTTTATCCCAGGGCAGTTACCACGTGTCATGTTGGTTATCATTGTTGTGGTATGTGGGGTAATTTCTGGCACACCAGTTGTGTGCAGTGACGTGTGAGATCGGCTATGTCATGTATCACACACATCAATCAGGACAGCTAGTGTGGGTCTGCTACGTCATGTGTGATCATGTAGGACATGCCAGCTGCAGATGATTGCATGCTATTTATGGGATGTGCTGTCATCACATGTGGAGTTACAGCATGTGGCATCATTGCATGTAGCTGCGGCATGTGCTGTCCATTATACCGTGTCAGTTACCATGTGTCAGGCGGGTTATCATGGGGCCTTCATGGAACATGAGCTCAGTAATTGGGTGTTAGTTAAATGCCGGCACGTTCCCTGAGGCTAGCTATAAATCAGGCCCTTCTATCTGCCGCTTAATGCATCTCCAAAGCGATCCTTCTCTATTGCTATTTAACTGGATCCCAATAACAGTCTGGCTCAGAGATGACAGCTCCCAGGGGGCCATGGAGGGAAAACAAGCCCACGTTCCTGGCCTCAGCCTACTCCCGGGCTCCAAGGCCTGTCTGAGCAGCGGCCCTGCACACCCCATGACTCAGGGCACTCAGGACAGTGTTGGCTTCTCCAGCCACCAGAAGGGCCTGGAGCAGGCAGACAAGATGCAGCCCTGCCCTGTCCCACTCAGGGAATGTAGAGATCATGGTCTCCCCATCTCCCAAATGCAGGGAGGCCAGGGCTCAAGTCCGCCTCTCCTCTCTGCGTGGGGAACTCCAGCTCCCCTTTGGGGGCTCCGGAACAGGAGGTCCCCAGAGCCAGCCCCAGAGGAGGTGAGCTGGGGGGAGGACACACTCACTCCACTACAGAGGCGGGTGTAACCACCAGTGGCAGGAGCCCATCTCACCCTGTGCAACCCACTGCTGTTTCACATGGAGACAGGATTTTCCTTCGCTTCCTGTCCCAAAGTGCCAAGCAGCTGTTACACAGCTGCGCCATCCTACTCCAGAGGTGGCTGCATTTCAGTGAGGAGGGGAAAGTGAGACATCAGGGCAATACCACATAGCAATGGAGGCGGGAGGAGGAGTTTAACTGAGGGGAGGGGTGGGTTATGAAAAGAGAGGCCCCAAGGCCCAAGCAGCAGCAGGGAGGGGCATGGGGTGAAGAAAGCTGATGGTTTCACTTTGCTCCAGACAATCGAGCCTTTCAAGCTCCTGGTAATTGAAGCGATGAGGCATCAGCCTGACACTCGGGAAGAGGAGAGACTGGTGGAGCTGGAAGGAAGGGGGCTGGCTGGGGGATCCCGGGGAGCAGTCTGCAGGAAGCTCCAGAACGACATCCCAGGGATTGTTTCCCACACCCCAACCCCTCACCCCCAATACTCACTGCAATTCCAGGGGAGTCCCAGGGACTGACCAAATTCAATCAGCGGCTGGGCTCTAGACAATTAAACCGTCATTCCCAGGGAGAGATCAACACAGTGGTGATGGTGACAAGTGTGGGGCATAGGATCACACAGTAGGGACATATAGTGACACCACTGACAGACAATCCAACCTCAGCATCATGCTGCCCTAGAACCCCAATGGGCCAATCCGACCTTATCGTCACACTGCTCTAGAACACCCATGGTCCAATCCAACCTCAGCATTATACTGCTCTGACACCTCTGTGGGCCAATCCAACCTTACTGCCACACTGCCCTAAAACCCAAATAGGCTAATCCTACCTTATTGTCACACTACTCTAGAGCATCCATGGGCCAATCCAACCTTAGCACACTGTTCTAGAACACTCATGGGGCAATCCAACCTTATTGTCACACTGCTCTAGAACACTGGTGGGCCAATCCAACTTCAGTATCACATTGCTCTAGAACTCTTGTTGGCCAGTCTGATCTCATTATCAAACAGTTGGGAATTTTCATCATCCAGCCTTTTGCCCACTAATTTAAAGAGCTCATTAGGCAAAAGAGCGAATGTCATCCTGGGAGGCATAAACAGGGGAATCTCGAGAAGGAGCAGAGAGATTATTTTACCTCTATATTTTGCACTGGTGCAACAGCTGCTGGAATCCTGTGTCCCGTTCTGGTGTCCACAGTTCAAGAAGAATATTGATAAATTGGAGAGGGATCAGAGAAGAGCAACAAGAATGATTAAAGGATTAAAAAAAAAAAAAAAGTCCTACAGTGACAGACTGAAAGAGCTCATTCTCTTTAGTTTAACAAAGCAAAGATTAAAAGGTGACCTGATTACACCTTTAAATATCTACACTAGGAACAAGGATGTATAATGGGCTATTCGGTCCAAGGTCGAACACGATCCAATGGCTGGAAGTTTAAGCTATTCAGACTGGAAATAGAGGGGTAAATTTGCACTGGTAAGAGCAATTAACCATCGGAACAATTTACCAAGGGTTGTGGTGGATCTCCATCACTGACCCTTTTAAAATAAAGATGGGATTTTTTTCCTAACAGATCTGCTCTAGGAATTAGTTTTGGGAAGTTCTCTGGCCCATGTTATCCAGGAGGTCAGGCTAGATGATCACAGTGGTCTCTTCTGGCCTTGGAATCTCGGCATCTTGTCACAGATTTGTTCCCCCAAAAGGTACACGTGGTGGTTCGAACCCATAGTACCACAAGCAGGAGCCACCTATGCCACTAGGGATCTCACTTCTCTGCTGTGTTGCTCAGTTTCTGCATCTATAAAGGACACATCCCCACCCCCAGTACAGGGGCTGGGATAATTAATACGTATTTATACATAAATTCTATTGCAAATTGCCATGTTACAGTGCTCTCACACCTTCTAAGGATCCTGAAGCATTAATGAATGAAGACTCATTTTCCCCCAGGGAAGACAGGTCAGTAAAGAGGTCAGCAAACAAAAAGCATCAATAAATACATTGCTCAGTGAATGAACACATTGGAGATGTAATTGCTATCAGTAGCTAAATGTGTTACAGTCACAGGCTGGATGGACCCATTCCATCCCAGCTAGTCATAATTCCAGTGACTAATGCAATGTGATTTGTTCCTTTGGGAGGGTGTTTGTAATCTATATTCCAATTCTCATACTGAACTGAGATAAACTCCAAGCACAAAGCTCCCACGATTTCTAGAACTAGCTGGGAAAAGCGAGAGAAATTCTGTGGTGGTGGTGGTGGTTTTTTTCTGCCAAATCCCACTCTACACCCTGCCCCCCCCGCCCCCCTTATTTAATTTTACAACATTTTCTGTAGCTGGCAGAAAAATGAGGAAGGGAAAACACATACTCTCTCTCTCACACACACACAGACACACACACACACACACTCTCTCTCTCTCTCCCCCCCCCTTCCCCAAAGCCTCACACAATGGAGCCCTCTCTTGCCCAGGGCATTGTACCGCAACACACAGCACTCGAGTCAGGTGACAATAGTAGTGAGTTGCCTTCTTCCAACCCTCAGCAAGGAACTTTATTAGAATGAGGATAACAGGGTCATCCCTCCAGATGATCTGCCTCCGCTTTGAATCTTCCCTGGTCCTGCTACTCAGACTGCTGGCTTCCCCCTGGGGACTGCCAGTCACAGCACAGGTAGGCTCCCAACCAGCGGCCGGACGCTGCTGGGTGTTGAGCCTGGTCTCAATGGTGCTAGACAGCGCTTCCTCCTGGCCATTCATGGGCAGAGCCAAGAGGGACCAAAATCCCTTTGGAAGGCAAGAATGACCTTGGAGAGGTAGATGTGGACTCAATCATCTAGTGGGGGAATGGGGAGTGAGTGGTGTGGAAGCTGGAGTAGATCACATGGACTAGGAGATGTGGTGGCCTTCCCTATGGTGACACGGGGACCTGCAGTGTCCCTCACAGCACAGGACTACACTGGATCTAAAGGGAGATTCTTTATCCGGGCTGCTGGGCAGACAGACCCTGTGGTTCTTCTTGGCTTTCCAGTTCCCAGCCCACGCTGCCCAGTGTCACCACATGGGGGCAGCCTGTGTGTTCAGCTCTGGTGGAAAGGACCCGGGATGGCACGCCTGGGGGAGGCATTCAGCTGGTGCTATGGTGGGCAGGGATTACTGGTTCAGTAATAAGACAAGGAGAGGGAGGCCAACCAGACCCTGCAATAGGCAGAGGAAGACTATGAAAGGGCTGCGACAAGTGACCACCCGCTTCTGCTTCCATTCATACCTTACATGCAAAGTGCTTCCTGAATATGCATGAAGGGGCATGGCTCAGGGAGCCCCATTCACAAAAAGCAGCTCGCACACACCAGCTGGATGCAGTGATGAGAGTAATTATTTTCTCTCCCCAGCCAGGCTATTTTCTCAGTGGAGTGACAAGGAAAAAGCAAGAAGGAGTTTGGTTTATGCTTCCTGTTATCCAGCTGGCTTGGGCCCGTCCCCACTAACATCAAACATTTAAATTTGTTCTCCCTGGCTTCGGCCCTGCCCGCATTCCTGAATTGCTCTGCCACAGCCCCTCCCTCTGGAGAACAGAGCATTGTCTGGGAGCCAGGACTCCTGGGTTCCACAACACACACCTCTGGCGAGGGAGTGGAGTCAAATGCTTAAAGCCTCCTGGGTTGTCTAGAGGTTAGAGAAGGGAAACTGGGAGCTAGGACGCCGGGGTTCCTTTCCCAGCTCTTGGGTCTGTCACTTCCCCTTCCTGTGCCTCGATTTCCTGCTTCCTAACTTGCAGATAACAAAGAGCTGTGAGCTCCTCAGACGAAGGGCACTGTAGAAGCACACAAGACTTTGGATTTGGGGGCCAGTGTTCAGCAGCAGCTACACTGGTGAATCTGGCTGGGGTGGGGTGTGTGTCTGCGGCTGAAGTGTCTGATTCTCCCCACTCAGAACATCTTCACTTTCGTGGGCAGGCGAGGGTGCAGCACAGGAGATGGATGTACTGGAAACAGTACAGCTGCCCTGAGCCTGTGACTAGGGGAGGAAAGGCCCTAGAACAGGAGGGATTTCATGTCTGCAGCCGGCAGGGGAGGGGGACGGATCCCACTGCTAGGTGCATGGATACAGAGCGCACCAGAAATGCATAGGGGATGCCAGGCAGACAGACCATTGTGGTTCCTCTGGGGTCGGGGGCAGTTGATTCCCTGTCAGAGGAGCTGCCCCACACAGACCCTCTGCAGGTCAGTCTCTTCCCAGCATGTGGTCCCCCTGCCCTCCTCCCTGTCCCTCCCAAGCCGCTGGGAAACATGGGGGCTGGCTTGACAGAGCAAATTAAAGTTTGTGGCCCTGGATGAAGTGTGAAATGGGCTGAGCGGCCTGATGGAGGGGGGGAGGCATCGGAGGGACCCCCCAGGGGACTGGAAGCAACAGTGGTTGAGTTTCTAGGCGCAAAGAAATCACCATGGCAACTGCCGAGTCCAGCATTATTTTAACCCTGACAATCCCTCCTCACTAGCTAGGTAGGAGCGGTTCCCTTCCTTTTGCCTGGAGAGATCCTGGGGGCTCCAGACGCCATCCTCCCCCCATAGTACTGGCAGCCAGGGGGGATACTCCTTTAGCTCAGGTATCAGCTTTCCAGCATAGAAGGCCCTGGGGTCACTCCCTGCTACTCCTGGGAAGCTGTGAGCAGCAGCAGGTCTGTTGCAGTATTTGCCTCTTATGAGTAGACTAGGATGGAAGGGTTGAAAAAGGGGTGCACTACCTCCCACCCCAGGATGCAGGAGATGGGGGAGGGGAAAGGATGCACTGGAGAGAGGTGGTGCTTGGAGTGAGCGGGCAGGGATGTTCTGGGGGCTCAGCAGCAGCTGGGAGCGAGGCAGCTTCAGCCAACCAGCCTCCAGCCATGTGGGGAGAACCATCATTGCATGGAAAGGCTGGAGGGTATAACTGAACCAGCCCCCCTACCCTGCCCCCACCCCCATCTCTATATCAGTGGTCCCTGTTTCTGCACTGTCTGGCAGCAGGGGGATCCGGGGTGGTACCTCAGAGCCCGGCAGGCCTGATCCAGCGGAGATTCCCAAGGAATTTGGTTCCCTGGAGTGACCCGCTAACCTGAACAGCCCAGCAGGAGGCACCAGCTGTCACAGGTTGAGATTCACCTGTTGCGCGTTCATAGGTGATCACAGTGCAGGCCTCAGCTGGGGCAGAGACTGTCTCTGCCTGCCTGTCTCAGCTGCTGCCATTAGAATGATCTGTGCGCTCCCTTAACGTTAGCGCAGCCTGTCCGACGAGCACAGAGGAGAGGGGACTTCGTACTCACCTTCTGCCTCCTCCAGCTGGCTGAGCTAACGACCCACCACATTAACAGGTGACCTAGCAACCGCAAGACAAGCCAACCTTCGACCTCGGCCAGACCCTGCTGACCAGTTCTAGCCAGACACCAAGTCTGCAGGCTGGCTGGTGGCCAGGGGCAGGAGATTTGACCCAGTGGCTGCTGCAGCCTTCTATAAACAAAAACAAAAGACGGGCCCATGGCTAAAGCACAGGCCTGGCATTCGCAGCTCTGGGCCTGGCTTGGACCAGGAGGGAGCAAAGGGGCTGGAGGCCAGGACTTTGGGGTTCTGTTCCTGATTTTGCCACGAATGGCTGCGTGACCCAGCACGAGTCATGTCGCAGCAGGGACCTTTCCACCGAGGTGAGACGGGGCTCCCCACTCCAATCACCCCTGAAATTCTGGCCCCACTGAGATCATGGGCAAACACTCCCATTGATCCACAGAGTCTCAGGCCATCAGGAACCACTGCGATCATCCCTCTGACCGGCATAACTCGGGCAATAACCAGTGCCGAGCTTTTAGACAAATATCCCCTCTTGATTTAAAGATTGTGGGTGATGCAGAATCCCCCACAACCTTTAGGAAACTGATCCAGTGGTTAATTTCTCTCTGTTAAAAATTTACACCTTATTTCCAGTCTGAATCGGTCCAGCTTCAACTTCCAGCCGTTGGATCATGTTGGACCTTTCTCGGCTAGACTGAAGAGGCCATTATTAAATATTTGTTCCCCAGGTAGATATTTATAGGCTGTGATCAAGTCTCCTCTTCACCTTCTCTTTGTTAAGCTAAACAGTCTGAGCTCTTTGCGTCTCTCGCTCTCAGGCAGGTTCTCTCATCTTTTAATCATTTCCGTGGCTCTTCTCTGACCCCTCTGCAATTTATCAAAGTCCTTCTCGAAGAGGGGACTCTAGAACTGGACATAGGATCCCAGCAGTGGTCGCACCAGTGCCAGATACAGAGATAAAATAACCTCTCTGCTCCCTCTCACCATTCCCCTGTTTATGCCTCCCCCACCCAAGAGCCCATGAGCTCTTTTGGCCACCGCATCCCACTGGGAACTCATGTTCAGCTGATTATTCACCACGATCCCCAAGATCTTTCTCACGGTCCCTGCTTCCCAGGATCAAGTCCCCCATCCTGTAAGTACGGCTACACTCTATGTTCCTAGCTGTGTACATTTACATGCAGCCGTATTTAAACGTATCGTCTGCTGGTGCCCATGGACCAAGCGATGCAGATCGCTCTGTCGGTGACCTGTCCTCTTCATTCACTGCTCCCCAAACTTTAGGTCACCTGCAAACTTTAGCAGGGATGATTTCAGGTTTTCGTCCAGGTCATTGATATAAATGTTCCACAGGGTAGGCCCAAGAACCGATCCCCACAGGACCCCGCTGGAAACACGCCCACCCAATGACGATTCCCCAGTTACAATTACATTTTGAGACCAGCTTTTAATCCCTTTAATCTGGGCTGTGTTTGTTTTATATTCTTCACGTTTTTTTTAATCAAAATGTCAGGCTGTGCCAAGCCTGACGCTGGGCAGGAGTCTTAGCACGTTCTATCTATTGGCTTCGCTGAGAGCAGGATGGGCCAGTCCTCGCACTTATCTTGGCCCACCCCGAGCAGGAAGAAGAGCCCCTCAGGGGTGGATGGGGACACACTGCCTCCCCCTCCGTCTCCCCATCGGGACCCCCATCCTGGAGACAGTGGGAATCCCAGCTCCATTCCATACCCCTCCTCCCTGCCCCTCTTTATCTCCTCCAGACAATCTGCTTAGTGTGGATCACATGGCCCGGATCTGCCGTGATGGGAATTGCACTGCTATCAGCTGACCCCATTTGGGCAGAAGTAATCTCCTGCCTTGCTGCCCTCCTGAACGCTGGCGCTGCCCTAAATACAACGGCTCGGGGGGCTGGGAAAGAGATGGCAGCTGAGGTGGGGCCTGTGGCTCTGACAGGATGTAGCACAGGAACGGGGATGCAGGAAGCTGGTTGTTAACCAGTGGAAACAACCCAAACAGGGCTCCTGCTTGTTTCCTTCCTCTCTCCCTCCGCATCTTCCTGTCTTTGTCCCTTGCTGTTCATCGCTGCACACACAGGTGTGCGAGGAGGGATGGGGGGACGAGTAATCCTGGGTTCTAGGCCAGCCCTGGGATTGGAGTGGGCGCTGGTGGTTAGAGCAGGTGGCTGGGAGTCAGGACTCCTGGGTTCCATTACTGATTCTGCCCCAGTACAATCACATGCCCAGTCCATGACAAATCCTCCTAGTTACTCCTCCTCCAACCACTAACGCTCTGTATGCAGCAATGACACCTGCCATTCGAGGTGCTCCAGGTGCTTTGCAAACATCATTTTAAGTGTTTGGAGATGTAATTATGCAGCTTTTGGGGGGCTTTTCCTTAAATATCCTGCAGCTGGCTTTCTCCAGGCAGGCCCAGGTGATGCAGGAGCTTTCTGTGATGTGTCCGTTTCTTTGGAGAGCATCCAGCACCAGAGACAGATCGGTTGTCAGCCTCCAGCAGGCTGTTGATCTCGGAGCTGTTCGGCACAAGTCCTGGATTAGGGGATCACGTCGGCAAACTCGTTGCTGTCCCATGGGGGAGCTGAGCTCCCTTGTTCATATCACTCCTGTGCCAGGTTGGTCTGTACGTGGATTTAACCACAGCACCTGCCCCGCCACCCTTTCAGTTTTGCTGTGAGTTTCGAGATTGAGTCAACAGGGTTTTTTTAATCTCCGAAGCAGGAAGAGCTCTTCCTCCAGCTGCTTGTTTACAGATTTTCAGATAAGCATCTGTGGGGCAAACCCACGGCCAGCCAATTGCGGCCAAGGGAAGAACCAATTTAGCCTCAGCGGATTCAGCGACTGTTGGTTGGCTAGGATTATTTCTGGGGGATGCTATGCAGCAGCAGCTAACACAGAGGCTTTTCTAGCCGCGTGAGCTGAAGACATGTCAGACTGGGCACAGTGCATGGATGAGGGATGAACTGGTGGCTCAGGCACTGGACTAATGCAGCTGCCTCTGCCGCCTAAGTCCAAAATTTCAGTGCCACGGAGATCCTCAAAGCCTTGCAGCACTGATGCCCAAGGTTTGGCCTCAGTTCCCCTCTACCCTGGCTCCCCCATCTGTGACATGGGAGAGCAGTGCTATTGATCTGTAGCTCCATCAGTCATGGAGCAGGACCCCAGGGTGCTAGGGGCTGTACAAACACAGTCTCTGCCCCAAGAAGTTGACAGTCTAAGCAATAATTCTCCCCTCTTCACAGGGATTTCAGGAGAGCCAACGAGGTGCTCAGAGATGTGTGTTCGAACGAGGCGGGAGAACCGGCCCTTTGGCACGTAAAAGACCATCAGGATGCATTCACTTGAACAGCTCCGACTGGGCACCCATGGGGTGCACTGGTCTCAATGAAGCGAGACAATTCCGACTGGAAATGAGGGTCACGTTTTCAACTGTTAGGAGAGCGCCCAGGACCGTGGAGAAGCTGGTGTCTTCAGAACGACTCCCTCCTGGCACTGCCCTCGGACGTAAACCTTGGTGCACATGAGATCTGTGGCAGCAAAAACCAAAGACAGCCCAACCAAGTCGAAGCCGGGTAACGACCCCAGATGGGAATATGAGGAGCCTGCGCAAATACGGACTCTCCCTGATGCAGTGACCCCTGCCAGCACCCCATACTCCTGAAGAGCCAGTCGAGATAAGGGACACCACCTGGTCTCAGCTGTGGTGTGGAGTGACCAGGTACGACAGAGATCAAGGGTCACAGTGGATTCTCCATCCTTGGCCAGCTTTAAATCAAGACTGGATGTTTGCCTAGAAGATCTGCTCTGGTTCCAACAGGAATTAACTCAGAGCCGTTCTCTCTCCTGGGTATCCAGGAGGTCAAACTAGTTGATCCCAGTGCTCCCTTGACATCAGACTCCCAAGCTCAGGGTTCTGTGCCTTGCTTCATGCTGCATCCCTCGCCCCCCACACAAACACCTGCACAGAACAAGTCTCCATGGAGGAAAACGCCTCCAGAAGCAGCAGAGAGTGTGTTGAGCCAATTCCTCGGCAGGAAGCGCTGGAAGAGTGCCCAGGCCCTGGTAAGGTGCCATCCCAATGGCAAAGCATCATTTGTTACACAACCAATCACCCCAGAAGCAATTTTTAAAAACAATAAAACAAGCCAACGGCAGCACATGAGCTGAAAATGCATCATGTGGCTGGCTCGCCCATAGGACAGCAAGGGGTGTCTCTGTGCAGGCTCCCTCCCACCCCAGTTCTGCTGGTGCCCCTCAATCCTGACCCGCGGAATTTTTTCCATTTTAAATTCCGATAAATAACAGCAAAAATTGTTGCAAGAATGTTTGTTTTCCATCCAGCTTTGCAAATAACAAGGGAGGCGAAGCAACTCCCGTGAGGTCGCACAGCCAACCCTGGGTAAAGCTGGCAAGAGAACCCAGGAGTTCTGAGGCCCCAGCAGCCCCTAACCACTGCCCCACGCTGCCTCCTGCATACCAGCCAGACGTTTGGTGGCTTCTGCAGCCACTGACCATTTGTGCATGCCGCCTGCAAGTCCCCCAAGGCTAAGTCGTAGCAAGGGACATGAGAGCAAGAAGCTCAACGCATCCTCTGGGAAGGGAGAGGCTCGGTGCCTGGCCTGGAAGTCAGGAGACCTGGGTTCCATCTGTGCCACTGCCATGCAAGTCCCTTCTCCACTCTGTGCCTCAGTTTCCCCTCCCACCTAGATTCCCTTGGGAGACTTTCCCCAGCTTGGGCTAGTTTCCCTCACTCCCTGCTCCTGGTCACAGCACTCAGCAAATCCCTCTCCCTGCCTGCAGACCCTTGTAGTGCCCTCTCTCTGTCAGCTCCCATCTCCCCCAGCTCATGATCTTGCTCTGGCTCATCTTTCAGCCCACTTCAGCACGTCAATTTTTCTATTAACAAGGCACCAACCATAATGCCCTGAGAGCTCCATGAAGCGAAGGCTGGGATTCTACAGCCTGATTCTCAGTCAGCTCCCTACTTGCACCAGAGCAGGAGGCTTTAAGCCACCTTTGCACTCGTCATATTCTAGGGCTATGCAGAGGCCAGCCCAGCCCCCAGTGTTAGTTAGAGCAGCCTCGGGGCAGCTCTAACTTACGCTCTGCTCCCCATAGTGCCTCTATGGCCCCAGCAAGCAGAGAACGGGCAGGGCCCAAGGCATTCCAGCCACAGCCCCCGTTGGGTGGGTTCAGACACTTCATGCCACCCCAGGGGGATTCTCGGAGGGCCATTCCCAGTCACCACTTGCAGAGGGGCCTGAGTGTGACTGAGGAGCCCCATTACTTGCCCGGCAATGGCCCCCACTAGCCCTCTGTCTCGCCAGCACAATGTGCTTCCCCTCCACTTTCTGCACAAAGGGGCTGGCAAGGGGCAGGAAGCAGGAACTTGAGTGACCCGATGGCTCCCCGATTTCTCCAGCCTTGTGGGTGCCTGGGGAGTGCCAGTCATTCCATGCATCTCGGTTCCTTTCATATTGCTTCCCCCGGCCCTGTTTCCCCCCAACCCTCATCACAGCCTCTTGACATACTTATTCCCCAACCCCCATAGGACCAGAGACCTGCCAGGGCAGCTGCTTTCTTGCCAGTGTCACAGGGCCCAGAGAAGCAGAGATTTTGGATGTGATACCAGGCATGTGATACCAGGTAGGGCCGTGGGTTTCAGCCCCTTGCGGCCGGGCGGGGGATCTGGCTCAGTGGAATTCCCATTGTAGCAGATGTGGAATATTTAACCTGACCCTGGACTGAGATCCCCCGTGTCTGCTGAAAGCATTGGCAGGTTCGAGTTTCCTCCCAACAGCTGGAAATAATATCAAGATGAACAAGAAGACGGAGCCGATTCCCTCTCCCTCTCTCCTCCCACTTTCCCATTCCTTCGCTCTTTCCCCATCTTTCTTTCTTTCCTTCCTCTGATCTTGCTCCATCATCCTCAGCTCCAAGAAGCAGCACCCCTGGTGCTCTTTTCACACCCACACTGCATTGTTCCCCCCCACACACACACACAACACCTCTCCCCACACACAAACACTTTGGATCTAACTTGGTCAATCAATGCAAATCCTCCAGCAAGCGGGGCCCCCCCGGAAATGGAATGGAATGTCCGGTCGGCTGCTGGAGCCATGAAGAAAAGCTCAGGGACACAAACAAAAGACGAGCAGAGTGTGTGTGTGTGTGGTGGGGGGGTTGGTGTGTGCCCCAAACAATGGGACTTTTATTCGGCGATTCCAAGCACCCAAATCCCCAGGACAATGCCAAGTGACTGGCAGCCCTGTACTGCAAGCACAGCATTGACACCCAGAGAGAGAGAGGTCTTTCAGAGACAGGCCTGATAGTTAACTGTTTCTGGGATGCCCCCAGAGGCGGCTAGTCACCACGCTGCATGCTGGGGAAATTCAGAGGGACAGAACTCAGATCCTCCTGCTCCAAAGGCATGGCCCCCTGCCGGAGAATCACCATCAGCTGCCAGCACTACGGGGCCTATGACACACGGAGGAGCAGCTCTAATTCATCCAGTAGAGGGCAGCGGGGGTGCACTCATGCACTAACCCAGCTCAGCAAAGGACTTTGCAATGATGCAGCCACTTCTCTCCAAGCACTTTCCAAACATTCCTGAACTATGAGCAAGGGGACAAGTATCATCATCCACATGTTGAACGGGTGAGGAAAGTGAGTCAGAGGGTAACTCACTCAAGAGTTTGCTGAAAGCCTACAGCAGAATCAGGAATAGAAACCAGTTCTTACCGCCAGCCCCCTGCTCAAGCCACTACTCCCGCGTCCCCTCCTAGAGCCACTGGGACGCAGGAGTCCTGACTCCTGCTCCTTTGATATAATGATGAGGCCACCCTCCCTTCCAGAGATGAGACTAGAGTCCAGATGTTCCTGCCTCCACCCCCTTGCTTTAAACCCTGGATCTCACTTCCGCTGTGAGTCCTGGTCAGAAGAAAATATTTAAAACCAAAGGGGGAACTACACAAAACAGGAAGGGTTTTCCCAGCCCATTTCACCACAGTTTAAACATGAGCCCGCTGGGCTGGCAAATCCACCCTCTTTTGGAACCACTTTGCTCCTTTCTCAGCTACCACTAGAAATGGATGACAATTTTTGGCCATAACTTGGGAGGTAAATGCCAATTCAACCAAACAAATGTTTTGCTCATTTCGTGTCACTTGCACTGAAATTGTTCCCTTCACAACAAAACAAATTTGGGGAGGGGAAGGAGAAATCCGTTTTGGTTTTTATTTTCAATTTAAAAAATTACTTTCAAAATCTCCTTCAGTTTCATTTGGCAAAAATGCAAACCCATCTAACAATGCTCAACATCGAAATGAATCAGACTGATTTTTGTCAAAGCAAAAATGTTTTGTTCGACCTAAAATGTCAGCTTGGGGTTTTTTTGGCTTCTTGTTTCACTGGTAATTTTGAAAATGTTCTTTTTCCATCCGACCCAGAACAACTCTTTTCCCCCCAGGCACCAATTTTCAAAACGACCAGTGTGTAAGGAGGGGAGGTGGACAAAAAAAAAAGAAAACGATTCACCCAGCTCTAGTGGTCACGATTCTGATTTGCACCTGCAGCCAAGTAACAGCTCCCCAACCTCCCCTTCCTGCCCCCTCCACCACGGAAAAATTGGGACAGGTGGTTCAGAGTCTCTCATAGTTTTGATGCCAAAAGAGCCATTTGGGCAGATTTCCCAGTGAGTGACACTGGGGAAGGGCAAAGAAAACACCTCATGTGATCAGCCAACTCTCTTTAGTGGGGAAATGGCAAGCCCATTGGTGGAGTATTTTGTTATCTAATCACCAGCAGTATCATGCTTCAGGGCAGAAGCTAAGGGGTCAGGAGGGAACTGACCAGGGCGCAGCAGGTTCTCCCATCACTACACGTTCCTTCCTCTGAAGTGGTTGGTGCCGGGTGATGCTGGAGACAGGATACCCAGCAAGATGGGCCCATGGCCACAGCATAGCAGTGCAGGGGTGCAGCAGTAGGGGACGGTGGCCCTGTTCTGAGGCTACATCTGGGGGCTGCCTGTGCCAGCCCCCGGTACTGGCCTTGCTCCTGAGGAGGCTGCACTGCCAGGCCTCACCACGTGTGCCTGGCCTGCAGGGAAGTTGACCAGGCCTTGGTGCCCCTGGGTGAAAGTGTCAGGCTAGTGCTGTGACAAATCCTTGCCTATACCCCCTCCCCCCGCTGCTCTGAGGGGAGGTGCTAAGTCAGGGGCCACAGCCCCCCATCCTGAACCAGGAGTAGGGCTGCTGCTGGGTTAACCTCCCGTGGGCTGGCTGCCACACATGACTTCATGCTGCTAGAGGAGCCAAGTTGCGCTGGGAGCTGTCAGACATTGGGTGTCCACATCCTCCCCACCACACACACAATGGTTTCTCCCAGCTGAAGGGCTTGCAATGAAGATAAAAGCCCTACTACTAGGAACAGCTGTTGGGGGAGCCTTCTTCAGCTCATGTGGTGAGGCTGTGATGCTGAGAGATTGTTGCTTGGCAGGCATAGACTGAGCCGTGCCCCAGGCAGACCTGCAATGTGCACAGGTCGTACTCCAGATGAGCTGCAGGCTGGGACAAGACACACAGGGAGTCATTATGTCTATACACAGAGGGAAGTAGGGGGCCAGTGCTGGAGCTGGGAGTCAGGACTCCTGGGTTCCATTCCCAGCTCCGACTTGTTCTGTCGCCTTGGACAAACTCACTGTCTCCCCGTGCCTCAGTTTTCTCTCTCTGTAATATGGAAATAATGATATTGGCACCTACCAGAGAGGCCTTCATGATTATTTCTAAAAACACTGGGAAGTGCTCAGATGACACATGCTGCGGGAAGTATGGGAAGCATCGTTCTAATCACAGACTTAGCCCTGCCTGGCCGGCATCCGATGCTTTCACCTGGGAGACATTAGTCAGAGACTCCAGCTGACCAGATCCTGCCCCCCGGGGACGGAAATCCAGATCCTTGCACACTTTGTCCCCCGGAGACGGGACTCCAGATCCTTGCACACCCTGCCCCCGGGTGACAGGATTCAGGACAGCCATCCCAGACGAGTGATACAGCGGGCAGGGTCAGATGACAGCCCTTAGTGGCAGGTATGAAATACACAGGTCGATCAATAGATCACGTCGAAGGGGTGTGTGGGGATAGAGAGATCCATTGCCTCTTCCCCCACACAACAGTCAGTTCTACTCTCAGATGGGATTAGAAAACACCATCCCTGACGGACAAAGCTGGCACAGTTGCTGCTGAGGCGGGAGAGAATCTGCTGCTAACCCTTCACCTCCACCAGCCCCCGAGATCTCGCTCTGGAAGGACAGTACCCGCCACGCCACTGTGATGGTTACAAAGTGGGGGGGATTCGTTACAGAGGCTGACGGACACATTTAGACCCTGGGGCTCTCGCTGGCTCCTGGCCTGCCTTGCCTATGCCTGGCTGGGTTTAGCAGCCTTGCCAGCGACCACCCCGCGTTCCCAGGGCGAAGGGGGCTGGATTGAGGGGAACATCTCAGCCATTTCGCAGAGTCTTTGGCCCTCTTCTTGGTCCCTGCCCAGATGCCCGTAAAGTGGAGGCAAGGCCTGTCCTGTCATAGAATCTCAGAGTTGGAAGGGACCTCAGGAGGTATCTAGTCCGACTCCCTGCTCAAGGCAGGACCAATCCCCAGACAGATTTTTACCCCGTTCCCTAAATGGCCCCTTCAAGGATTGAACTCTCAACCCTGGGATCAGCAGACCAGTGCTCAAACCACTGAGTTATCCCACCCCCTGTGTTTGCAGCTTCTGACGGTGTGGGTGTGTTTGCAGCTTCGGACGGTAGGCATGTGGACAATATGGGTGACATGTCTCCCTCTAGTGGCTGGTCAGCGGATGAGGATAAGACCCTACTACTGCCGCCTGCTAACAGGGCTGCTCCTTTAGCTCAAGTGGTAGAAGACCATGTCTTTAATGCCAAAGGTCCTCTCATGGCCCACAAACGGGACTGTTATGACAAGTTTGGCACATACAGAGGTACGGTGGGGAGGGCACAGAACTGGGACTCAGATCTGGATGCTATGCCTGGCTTGCCCTTGGGCAGGTCACTTCCCCTCTCTGGGACTCAGTTTCCCCTCCCATGCTTGTCTGTCTGGTTTATTCAGATTCTTGGGAGTGGGGACTGGGACGGTGTCTGTGCAGTGCCCTTAGGGCCTCAATGTACTGTCAGACACACAGTTAGAATTCCAGCTGGCCTGCAGCAGTTTCTTGGCAATGACAGAAGGGGAAAGGGGTCTACTCCCAGCAGTCAGACTTTCGAGGGACTGACTCGTAGCCCACACAAGAGGATGGGACTCAGGGTTTATAGTTGGCTGATCTGCAGGTCCAAGAATCCAAAACAGCCAACTGTGGGGCTGGGTAAGACTGCACACCCCCACAGCCCCCGTCTGCACAAGTACCCGCCCTCCTGGCAAGCATCACAACAGCAGCATGCACGTGATTGTGAGCACACCGGGGCGCAGCCCTAGCACTGTGGGGTGGGAGAGGAGCCGGCGATCACACGGGGACAGGGACGGGGCAGCAGCCGCATGGGGACAGGGAAGGGCTTCTCTGCCATGCACCACAGCCCGTGTGCCGATGAGATGTACGGAGGGGACGTGATGAGAGCTGCTAGCAATTTCCGATGTGATTGTTTAATCGCCAAAGGCACTGAGGGTGTGGGTGGGTGGCGGGGGAGATGCCTGTGAGGGGAGGAGATTATAGAACAGCAACTTTCTGCTGCCCGTCACATGACGCAGCCCGGCCAACGCCCGCATCACACTCTCACTCCCAATCTGGCCCCTTTCCCCTGCATTCCTTCTCCCCACCTCTTCCCCACTCCCCCTTGGCCTGACAGCTGGGAAATCTCTCTTTAACCTCCCTCCACAAGCCCACCCTCTGCCCCTTCATTCGGCTCCACACCAGGACAGGGCATCGCGACCAGTCTCTGCACAGAGGCCCGGATGGCTGCTCTCGAGGGGTCTCCGCAGCACCGCCACATGGTTCGGCTCAGAGACAAGCGGCCCAGATCCCAGGGCTGGAGTCCATCTGCCAGCTCCTGCCCCATTCAAGCATATGGAGCCGGCTCGAGAACGGCTTTCTGCGCTGCTGGCTGGAGCGTGACTGATGAGACCCAGGCTCCACTTCCTTTCGCCCCTTACCCTCAGCAATGCTCCCCGTCCTCCCACAATGGCAGAACCATGTGGGAGGGCTCAGGCTGTCACCGCAGGGGTCACAGCTGCCCTAGGAAGGATACAGCCAGTATACACTAGTGCAGGGCTGGGAGGTTGGGGAGGGGCTGATGGACCGTGAGCATGGGGGTGGGGGGAAACAAGACAACGAAGGCCCTGTGAACTCTTTTGCTCAGGGTGAGCATGCTCAGGCCAGTGGGTTTCCCAAATGGTGTGGGGTGTAGGAACCCCAGTTTGGGGTGCCTTAAAGAGCTCAGATTTTCAGGAGGTGCTCCCCGAAAACTCGCATCTCTGTTGACAATTGCAGCCACAGCAACTTTCACTGGGGGGCAGCGGGACAAGTGACTCTCCCCCCGCCCCTCCCCGGGCTGCCACAGATAGCCAAAGAGCCACCAGAGTAGCGGCTGTGTCAGCTGCCAGGAGAGAGGGGACAGCCCTGGGGGAATGGCACAGGGTTGGGGGAGATGACACCCAGGATTTTCAGCACACTGAGCGCAGAAAAGTCGGTTCATGTGCCTGGATAGGAGCGAGGTCTTTAGAAAGCCCAACCCTGAGCTCCTGGGAGCGCAACCTGTGCACTCCTGCAGGGCTCCGGTGCAGAGATCAGGCACCAGGAGCACGGCCAGGTTGTGGATAACCGAGGGGCTCGGTTACCTGGCGTCCTGTGTGCACCAGGGTGTCTAGACCAAGAGCTGGAGTCTCATTCTAGACCCAGGCACGTCCACTGCTCGCTGAAGAGCTGAGTGCTGTGGGTGCGCGTGACAGGATTGAGTGTTGGTGGTAGAGGGGGGCATCGCTAGATCTAGGTACACAGAGCCCCAGATTCTCCATCACAAGACAGAGGGGGTTTCTCAATTACGGTTCCTGCCAGAAGGGTCTACAGGGGCCTTGGAGCAAATGAGAACCACGCCCCACATCTTTCCCCAAAGCCCCAAGTGAGCCACCCAGCACCAGAAACGTTTCCATCTCAGGGGCTCCTGCTTGGCCGCTCACATTCAGGAGGCAGGAATGGAGGATTCGCAGCAACCAGGGGAGTCCTAGAGAATCAACAATAACAATGCCTCCCGCACTTTTCATCCGAGGGCCTCTAGAAATAGCTCCCTGCCCTCGAGGAGGGCTCAGAATCATCAGCCCGATGCGACAGGTGGGTAAACCGAGGCACAGAGGACATGACATGCCCAAGGCCACGCACAGAGTCAGCAGCATAGGCGGGGCTAGAACCCAAGTGCCGTGACTCTGCCCTGTGCCCTCGCATCTAGACCCTACTCCCCTCCAGGGCTGGAGATAGAACCCAGGAGTCCTGACAGCTCTCCCGGATCTAACCCCTGCAGCCCACTGCCTCATACTGACCATGTCTCCAGCAACCCACAGTTGTCGTCTAGTGGTCAGAGATTAGGCACAGTTAGGAGCATCACCCCAGGGACCTACTGCACTGGAAGTAAATAGCATTAAGGGGCAGAGAGAACAGCTGGGAAAGTTGGTCTGGGGGCCCACACCCCTAAGCTGTGAATGGCACAGTGCCCGGTGCCTGGCCTGGGGAGCTCAGCCAGGTAGGTTTTCTACTGGGAAGATGCCACTGCCACCACCAAGTTCGCTGAGGGGAGATCTTATTAACAACACCGTTTCCTACCTGGGTTACGGCAGCCGAGAGCAGGGCCCCACTGCGCCAGGCACTGCCCCAGGACAGAGTCCCTGCCCCAAGCAGCTCACAAGTGAAATGACACAGGAGACACGCTGCCCCCATGTTACAGGTGGGGAGATTAAGGGAGTCAGACCAGGTGGCAGAGGCTGGGATGGAACCCAAATCTCCCACAAACCCAGCAGCCCTTTCCATGCTTCCAGGTGTTCAGATGCTGCCTCCCAGGCTCCTTTTGCCATGTTGCCCAGAGATTTCCTTTGAAAACAGGTCCCAGGGCAGCCCAAACCTCTGCCCTGAAACAGCCTCCCATCCCCAGCAGAACAGAGCCCGATCCAACAGCTTCCATGGTCAGCCACTGAATCACGCTGGCGGGCCGTGACATGGCTGTTCCTTGGCGTGGGTATTGCCTGCCTCTGGATTTCACCACTTCCTTCCGGGCAGCCCCAGCCCTGAAATCCCCTCCTCCCCCTCCAGATCTTTGAGAGGAAGCCCCCTGCAGCTGCCAGAACAGAAGCCCTGGTGTTTGGGTCTGGGGGGATTTGCAGCTCCAGTAGGGTGGGGAGGGACTGGCCTGGTCCCCACAGGAGAGGTAGCAGAAGAGATTTCCCAGGCTCGCCAGCTCCCTGGGATAGAAGCAGTGCTTGTACAGCACCGAGCACAAGGAAGGGGGAGCTAATACCCAACTCCCGGAGGAGGGGGGCTGCATCAGCTAGGCACAAGGAAGGGAGAGCCTGGTGCTTTCGCGGGGTTAGACACCAATCTTTAACTCTTACCGCGCCGCCTCCAGCGTGTGCTCCCAGCTGTCCCTGGAGCCAGCTCGGCGCTGCTCGGAGACACCCAGAGCCGCTACGCGTGAGCGCTGGGCAGGGCTCCCTGGGGGGCGGCGGGAGTCGAAATCTCGCCCCACGCCGCGCGTGAGGGTCCCGCCCAGGGTGCGGGCGCACTGGGGTTCGTCTGCCCGGCGCAGGGTGGGGCTCTCCGGCCGGGCGCTCCGGGGAGAGCCAGCGGCTGGCGCGGAGCAGGAGCTGGGAGAGGCCGGGCCCTTTGCCGGGGCGCGACCCGCTGAGCAAGCGGGGAACCAAGCCCCGATTCCCCCCGCCCCGCCCCGGGGAAACCTTCCGGGTCCAGCCCGGCTCGGCGGCAGCGACTTACCGGCTCCGGGGCTGGCGCTGGCACCAGGCGCTGGGGGCTGAGCCGGGGCCGGTCCGCTGGGGGCTGGGGCTGGGGCTCAGGCTCGGGGCGGTCCCGCTGCGCTCGGGGCTCTCAGCGCCGGAGGGCGAGCGAGGGAGACGGAGCCTTTGTCTGCATCCTCCTGGCTCGCCGGGCTGGGGAGCGCGGAGCGCAGCAGCCTCCGCCCGCCGATTTAACCCCTCGCATGCCACGCCCCTGCCACGCGCCGCCTCCCTGCGCCCGCCCCCTCCGCGGAGACACCGGAGCTCGGGGCTGGCGGCCCCGGAGCCCGGGGGGCGCGCGTGGCTGGCTGGCCCGAGGGGGAGTTGCAAGGGGAGCACGCGGGGCTTGCTGGGATCAGCCCAGGTGCCTTTGGAAAGCCCAACCTCCGGCACGTTCCCGCCCGGGGCTTGAGCGACCCAAACACCGCGGGGTGGCCAAGGGCCGGGGCTAGCCGCGCCCACCGGAAAGCGAAACTGACCCGTTCTCTGGGGAGGGGGCAGAGGTGCAAACTGCAGCTGTTTCAGCAGGGCCCAGACCCAGTGGGGCAGAGCCTAAGCCCAAAGGGTGACCCAGCTCCCATCCCTGGAGCAGAGAACCTGCCAGTGTCCCAGAAGGGTATTTCCCACCCGTTGGCCACTTGCCATCATCCCTTCACACAGGGCAGTTAGTTACCCCAGCTACACTCACCGATTTGTTATTGTAGGGTCACCCGGCAATGAGGGGCTGCACTCACTGGTTTGTTATTGTAGGGTCACCCGGCAATGAGGGGCTGCACTCACTGGTTTGTTACTGTAGGGTCACTTACCAGTTTCTGCACTGCTGACTCTGACCCAGGGAGCTGGGAAGTGAAAAAGCAGCATCTAAAGAATGACACAGACTCTGCAACCAGCTGCCAGGAGGTGCAGCTCCCAACCTGGCTCCTTCCCCCCCTCTTCTGCATCCCTGAGCCTGCTTCCCCCCAAGCCTGCTTCCCCCCAACCCTCATAGCCCCTTCATGATTGCAGGAGCCACCCCTGTGGTCCCCACAGGGACAGCCCATCTCACTCTCCTCCCCCACCATGCTGCCCCAAAGGAGAGGCCAACAAACCGCACCACAATCTGAGCAGTGTAAGAATGAAATCAAGAGGAGGAACTGGGGCCTTTCGCTTCTCTCCCGAGGAGGGGGTGGGGGACTGGAAACATGATGTCAGGGTTTATTTTAGCAGGCAGCTCAGACCCTGTTGGTTTGCCCATCTGGTTGCTGGTGGGGCCCTTGGGCCCAGGCCTGGGCAGTGCCCCTGGCAAGGGTATGACTATGGGTCGCAGGTTTCTGGCTGAGCTTTGGGGCACCAGGGGAAAGGAAGCGGCCTGGCTGCACTTGCTTCTGCTCTGCAGCACAGGATCTGCTGCCTTCTCCAGCCAGGGGAGGCCAGAATCAGTTCCCATGCGGCTGCCAGCTGCAGTTCTTAGACGATGTGAACCCAGAGCTGTAGCTGTTTGGAAGGCTGCCACTGCCGCCCTTGGGAATGGTGTAGGAGGTGCTCACTATGCAGCACTCCCAGCAGCTCCAGTCCCGGCCTCCCCCAGCAGGGGGTGCACTGGAGGGAGTAGGGCAGGAGGGTTGGCCAGGAAGGGAGCTCCCAGCAGCTCCAGTCCTAACTTCTTCCAGCAGGGGGTGTTGTGGGCACTGGGACAGGAATGCATCCAGGGGGCGCATGCAGGGAGATCTGCTAAGGGGTAAGGACAGAGCAGCTGGAGCAAAGCCATCGAGGGGTTGAACTCGACTGGGGACATTAATGAGATTTGACCCAAACAGGAGGACCATGTACCGTAGTTATCTAGGGTTCTGGCCTCTGTCTCTCTCTGTGTCACAGCTGGGGTCCCAGGGGTCTATCCCTGGGAGAGGGTGGGTGGCAGTGCTTGTGTGGCCTGTCATCCCTTGGTGGACACCCCAGGGGAGCTGAGTCTTTCTGGGAGCTCTGGGCAGGCCGGCAGCTGGGTGTTGTCTGCTGCCCCTGGCCGCCTCCTGTCTGTGCTCAGGGCTGTTCCATTAGAGTGTTGCACAAACACCCTAATCCAGCGGTTCTCAAACTGTGGGTCACGACCCCGAAGTGGGTCATGGCCTCACTTTAATGAGGACGCCAGGGCTGGCTTAGACTTGCTGCAGCCCAGGGCCGAAGCTCAAGGGATTCAGCTCCGGGGCAGCAGGGCTCAGTTTACAGGACCCCCGCCTGGGGCGCTCTTGGACTTCAGCTTTGCCCCCCCCAACCCAGGGTGGTGGGGCTCGGGCTTTGGCTTTGCCCCCCCCCCCCCCCCGATGCGGCAGGGCTCAGACTTCGGTCCCCACTCCTGGGGCCGTGTAGTAATTTTTGTTGTCAGAAGGGGGTCATGGGGCAATGAAGTTTGAGAATCCCCTGCTTAGTCCCAATACTTAATCCCATCTCCAAGCATTTTCATATGAGAGCATAATGAGACACCCCCTGGCGTCTCCTACTGCCCCGCTACAGCCATCAGCTCAGCCAGCATCATCCACCCTGCCCTGGGGACGCTGATTCCAGCCTAGAGCCGCACAGAGCTTCACAAACACTGCTAGAGCCTCACTGGGAGTAGAGGAAATTGGTCCTGCCTCCCATTGCTGAAAAAAATGCAGACACCTCTGGGGTGGGGCATGGCAGCTGCTTAACAGCCTCACAACTCTGCACCAGGCTCACTCACCCAGCACTAATATGCAGCCACCTCTGGGGCAGAGCATGGCAGCTGCCTAACAGCACAGAACAGTGTAATGGTTTAGGAGAAGAAGTGGAGAAGAGTCTTGTGTCCAGTGTAAACGTCTGAGCGAATTTACTCTGGCAGAATGCAATTACCCAGTGGCCTGGCTGGAGTGCAGCCTAAAACCTCTGTGCTTGTGAAAATGAAGGTGGGAAGGCAGGATCGTGGAGTTATGCGTCTGACCCAGCAGGTCCAGCACCACCGTGGGGTCAGCACTGACTCAGGGGAGCGCGCCCCCTATTGAGCCCCCTTCCCCATGGCCTGCAGCACAGCGCCCCCTAGTGTAGCACTGGGATCAGCACTCCCTGAAGGAGCGAATCTCCTATGAGCCCCCTGCTCTGGTCCTTGCAGCACAGCACCCCCCTTGGAAACGCATCTGTCCTGCCAGTGCCAGTGCGGGATTTCTCCTTGGCCTCCCTCCTGGCAGCTCGAAGGACCGAGACCCCTCAGGCCCCCTTGTCTCTGTGACTGTTCTCAGGCCCCCAAGCTGCCACCGCAGTGTCTCCTGGGCAGGGGAGAGATGCCGCACTGCCGCGCCCTGGGCTGGCACCGCAGGAGGGGCATCGTGCCCTGTTTGCAATGGGTGCAGGGCTATGAGTGGCCCCACAGGCCCTCGTACCTGCCTGAACCCTCTTCCCTGTCACGCCCAGCCTCTCTCCCTCTATCTCCCCACACTTCCTCCTGGCCTGGCCCCTTCTACTCAGGCCACATCAGGGCTTGGGAGCTTGTCATTCCACAGCTCTGGGAAAGGCGCCTGGCCTGGGCTGTCTGGCCGGCACTCCCACAGCCGTCACAGGACTGGTCTGGTTTAGTCTGGCCTGTATAAACCAGGCCAGGGACCCTGCCCCCGGTTTCCTGCAGCCGGCTCCAATGGCTTGTGCCTGAGCGGGACATTCATACCCAGGCTCCAGAGAAAGCTCCCACAGGTCGGGGGATCCCTCAGGAAGCTGCTTCCAACTGGAGAGGTCAGAGATCAGCCTGTCTCTCTGTGGGAGGGTCCCTGAATGGGGGATCAGAGAGAAGCAGCCTCGCTACCAGCTGGATTGAGGGATTCTCAGATCCCTTCCAGGCCAGCCTGGCCCCATGGTGCTGGGGGCTGGTGGGAGCTAGGCCAGGCCAGAGGACCTGCTACAGCCATACGGCATGGCCTCTTCACCTCATCCCAGGGGCCCCCTCCTCATGCATTGCCCCTCCCAGGGCAGCACAGAGATCCTGCCTCTGGGTGTCTGGACCCCGGTTCTCAGTCCTTCAGAGCCATGGATGAGGCTGGACAAAGCCTGTGAGCAGATCGGGGTGCGGCTCTGATGGTCCTTGTGGGGGGCACAGTCCCTGTGCTCTGGCTGCCACCCACTCTCTCCTCTCAAGCCCCTCACCACTAGCTATGGGGTTTTCCCAGCTTCATTGCTCCAAGCTCACGGCTCCCCGTGGCTGGGGCCTGCAGCAGTGTCTCCCTGTAGGCTCATGGGAGCCTGGATGCCCTTTTGCCTGCCTGGCGGGACTGACCCAGGCGGGCCTCTGCCCTTGTACCCGGCGATGCTGCTGCCTGGAGAGCAGGCGGTGTCTGGCTGCAGGCTCAGCTGAGCTCACCTGCCAGGTGCAGGCCCTGCTGGATGGTGAGATCCCCGGGGGGATCGTGATCTCCTGCGGAGAGTTCGCTGGTCCCATGTGCAGGGGAAGGAAAGCAATGGGGCTGGTGTGTCCCCTGGGAGCCAGCTCCATGCTCAGTGGGTGTGAATGGACTTGCGGTGTTGCAGGAAATGCCTCTGCAGCGAGTGCTCCAGCCAGACGTGGCCATGCTGGGTTAAACAGCAATGTAGTGATGGGAACTAAACCGCCTACGCGCCCCAGGGACTGCGGGGCAGCACCTTGCCACAGTTCTGCTGATGCCTCTCAATCCCGACTCACAGCCCCCTGCTAGCCCTGCCCTGGATCCCCCCACAGCTCTGCCAATGCCCCTCAATCCCAACCCACAGCCCCTTGCCAGCCCAGCCCTGGGTCCCTCATACCCTCCCAAGCTCTGTCAGTGTCCCTCAAACCCGACCAGCAGCCCCCTGCTAGCCCAGCCCTGGGTCCCCCTGCCCACAGCTTTACCAATGCCCCTCAATCCTGACCTTTAACCCCCTGCTAGCCCAACTCTGAGCTCCCCCCTTATACACAGCTCTGCCATCTCAACTCCAACCTTCACCAGCCCAGGTTTTGGATCTGATGGCACCAAAATTTCACATGCCGCTTCATTAAGATCTTTCCTTCCAAGTGAATGTCAGTGTCACACGCTTTCCACCATTGTGACTGCTGGAGGATCACGAGATCAGTCACTCCTGTGTGCTGCCAGCCGCCTTACCCACATCCTGCCCCAGGGCAGAGTGAGATCTTGGGCATTTCCCAGCCACTGCTGCACATGCTGTCCTCTCTACCCCGTGCTCCCTGAACAAATGGTTTGCAAGAAGAGGCCTGTGGAAGCTGTGGATGCAAACTCCAAGAGGGGGACAGTTGCCTGGGGCTGAAGATCAGCGGCAGGAGATGCTGGGAAGCATCACTATTGCATATCAGCCAAGGCTGTGGGGTTCTCCGGCTGAATTAGCACAGTGACCACCAGGGGGCAGCAAATGGGGGAGGGGAAATCTGTAGCAAATGTGACCAATCGGAGTTTTCTAAAGCCCCCCCGCCTCCCGCCAATCCAGGTGTTGAGCGCCATGATTCCAGTTTGGCCCAGTTCTGCTCCCCTTGGTCCCAGTTCTATACTCCCCCAATTCCAACCTGTGGACACCACTCCCCTCCCCTCTTGGGGCCAATACCATTTCACATTTTCATTCATGACCTGGGCACGATATGTGGGAGGTTGCTAATAACACTAAGCTGGGCAGAACTGCCAATACAGAGGAGGATCGGAACATCCGTTAGTCTGGAGAAGAGAAGCCTGAGAGGGGACGTGATCACAGTTTTCAAGGACGTAAAAGGTTGTTACAAGGAGGAGGGAGAAGAATTGTTCTCCTTAACCTCTGAGGATAGGACAAGAAGCAATGGGCTTAAATTGCAGCAAGAGCAGTTTAGGTTGGCCATTAGGAAACATTTCCTAACTGTCAGGGTGGTTAAGCACTAGAATAAATTGCCTAGGGAGGTTGCGGAATCTCCATCATTGGGGCTTTTTAAGAGCAGGTTCGACAAACACCTGTCAGGGGTGGGTAATACTAGATAACATGTAGATAATGGTCTAGGTAATATTCAGTCCTGCCATGAGTGCGGGGGCCTGGACTAGGTGACCTCTTGAGATCTCTTCCAGTCCTGTGATTCTATGATCACACAAGAAGATCTGAAGGGTGACCTTGAAAACTGGAATAATAGAAATGGGATGAAATGAAATAATACAAAGTGCGAGGTTATGCACTTAGGGACTAACAACAAGAATTTTTGCTATAACCTGGGGACGTATCTGTTGGGTTCAGCGGAGGAGAAGTACCTGGGTGTATTGCTTGATCACAGGATGACTATGAGCTGCCTATGTGAAAAAGGCTAGTGCGATCAGGCGAGGTATTTCCAGGAGAGACAGGGAAGTGTTAGTACCGTTATCCAAGGCACTGGTGAGATCTCACCTGGAATACCATGCATAGGCGCCGATTTCCCCTCTGCCCTGTGGGTGCACGACCCACCCCTACACCCCTGCCGCAACCCACAAAAGCCATCCCCTGCTGTAACCAACTGGCCTAACGCCTAAATGGCTTTACAGAGCCTGACGTTAATACAGCAGAGATGGGTTCATGAATTTTTAATTTTAAAATCCTTTTCTTTACGAGATGCTTTTTCTGTATGTATTTATTTATTGAAATGTAGCCCTGCCTGGGTGCTGGGAAGCCGACCGCAGCGAGCGCTTTGGGGTGGAGCATGAGCAATGGAAGGTAAACCTGACTAGGCGCAGCAGGTGACATTGACTAGGGCCTAAGACAGGCTCAGACTCAGACCAGGTATCCTGTGTCTGAGCGTGGCCAGAGCCAGATGCTTCAAAGGAAGGTGCAGGAGTCCCTGGGGTAGTGGGAGGACCTGCCCATGGGGGAGATCCCCTCCTGACCCTGTTGGTGCTAGCCCCTCCCCAGTGTATCTCTGACACTGACTGCCCTGGGCCGCCTGCTCATGGATGCAGGGGAGGGAGGAGTCACCCAGGGGTGGATGCTGCCATTTGTCGTGCACCAGCCTTGCTGTGGCTTCTGGCGACATTAAGCACATGAAGGGCAGGCCCAGCTGGTGGTCAGCAGCAATGCAGGTCACCTCTTCCCACAAGACGGGACAACGAAACCCTCCATCACCCCAGCCCAAGGTGAAGCCAGTGCTGGGCTGGCGAGAGCCATCGCCCTGCAACCAGAGGGCACACAAGGTTTGCCAGCGGGAGGGGCATCATTGGGCACAGACCAGCCTGCAGCCCTTGGTCCAGAGGTGAAACGCTGTGGGCATGGGGCACGGCTGGGGCTCTCCGGTACCAAACTCCCCAACCTGAGCCGGCTGCAGCAGCTCCCAGCCGTATCCTTGAATCACCCCCAGGAGAAGATGAGAAACTGCTCAGAACTTTGTGGCAGCGGCATGAAGATAGAACCCGGATCCTCGTGCTCGAAAAGCTCCCGTGCGCTGCAGAAGAATTGCAGTGCCCAGCACAGGGACTAGGGCGCCCACTGGAGTCGTCCTGATTCCACCCGGAAGCAAGCAGCAGCACACAGATACTAAGCCAGCGCGGGACAAGGGATCTGGGTCCCCTTTAAGGAGAGGAGCTGATGCTGCCAATCCAGGCGACCCTTGAGCTGAGGATCCAGGTAGGACCTGGATTCAGTTATTCAAGGCTCCAACGAGTCCCCTTCACTTGTCCCTCTTGTCCCCGTGGCCCCCTACACGTGCACACAAATACCCACGCGCACACACACACCTGAACAAGTACATGCATGGATGCGTATGTGCAACCCACCCCCAACGCAGACAACCCCCACCACCCAGCTTCTCAGGCCCATCATGCTGGTCTGTCTGAGCTCCCAGCTGGGCCAGCGCTTGTAGCCTGCAGTTAATGTAGCATAGACCTGGTATCCTTGGCAACGCCAGCGAACAGCACGGAGTCGCTCCGGCTCAGGTTCTCCCACCCGCCACTTAGTTGGAGGCTTGGCACGGGTGGCAGGGTCCAGCGTGCCCCTCCCCATCCTCGACGCAGGGACTGCCAGGGGGCCCAACGAGGCTGAAGCCTCCAGGCCCAAATACGGGGGACTGGGAGGATCCTAGGCACAGCTGGCTCAGAAATGCAACGTGCCAGCACCAATGGGTGCTGCCAGCACAATTCCTGCATTTTATTCTTCCACCCAAAATCGAGTGGAACATTGAGCGGTGGGTTAGAGCCGCTCAAAACTCTTTCATTGACCAGTTGTTTGGGTGGAAAAATGACTTTTTGAATCAAGTGAAAATCTGAAGCACAACCTGCAACATTTTGGTGCTGAAATGAAGCAAAGTGAAAAATTGCATCATTTAGATTCCAAATAAAAAAATCCATTTGCTTTTTGGGGTTTTTTTTGGTTTTCCTCCTTGTTCCCCCAGGGGTGCAAAGGGGGTGGGAGGGAGGGAAACAGGAAACTGAAAATTTTCCGTTTTGACTCTGTCAAAATAACCCAAACGTTTCCACGAAAAAAATATCTGTAACCCCAGGAAACCGGTGAACGCTGATCGAAAATTTTCCCCAGCACATTGTTAATTGCCAAATTCAAATGGTCGCGCCCCTAGGTTTCCTATGCCCTGGGGTTGGGTGGCTCCTGCCACCGCAGTATTTTGCACTTGGACCTTTTTATTCCACGTCACCCCCTCGTTTGGCTCCAAGGACCCTGGCCCCAGGAGCAGGGAGCTAGCTGATACCGGGTGCGGTGCTTTTCAAAGGCCACTGCAGGAAAACCCAGGCACCACAGCTCTGCTCCTGACTTGGTTAACCGAACTCCTGACAATGACAAGCGAACCCATGGACGAGCTCAGTTACTGATTATCTGGAGGGGACCCCTCTGCCGTCTCATGCACAGGACTCATAGACTCATAGACTTTAAGGTCAGAAGGGACCATTATGATCATCTAGTCTGACCTCCTGCACAATGCAGGCCGCTGAATCTCACCCACCCACTCCTGTAATAAACCCGTGTCTGAGCCACTGAAGTCCTCAAATCATGATTTAAAGACTTCCAGGTGCAGATAACCTTTCACCAAGTGACCCGTGCCCCACGCTGCAGAGGAAGGCGAAAACTCCCCAGGGGCTTCTGCCAATCTGCCCTGGAGGAAAATTCCTTCCCAACCCCAAATATGGCAATCAGCTAAACCCTGAGCATGTGGGCAAGACTCACCAGCCAGAGGAGGTAGGACAGATCCCAGTTCAGTCCTTCTCGGAAGCAGCTGGGTCCTACGTCCTCCAGACGTGGGCTCAGTGCTTCCTTCCCATCCAGACCCCAATGAACTAGTCTCTCGTGGCGTGAGAGTCCCGTCCTGACATCTTCAGCCAGGTCCCGGAAAAACCCACCTCATTGTTTGAACCAAATAAACAAAACAATCCGGAAGACCCTTGTGGTTCTCACTGTTCGTTTTTAATCACGTTGGTTGTTACAATATTGAGCTGTACAAAGTTGTTTAAAAATATACAAATTGTACATTGGCTGCCCCCCTGCGAGGGAGGGCGTGTGTGTTGGGGGGTGGTGCCATGTTGTTCCATGGGAGGAGGTAACGGTGCATTGTGCTGCAACAGAACCAGTCCACACAAGGACACTGGGAAAAGGATGAGCTACTGGTGGAGGAGGGGAAACACGCAGAATGGATTTTTATCTCAGGTTGGCAAACAGCAATTTTAAGGGACAGATTTCCTCTGATTTCGCCTTCAGTTTGCCTGCAGGCTTATTTATGCTTTCTAATGGACTGATTATGTCTGTACAGGACACAGTTGCCCTCTAGTGGTTGGGACGGGAGCTGCTCTACTGTGTGTCATGAGCCCTATAATGCTGAGAGAGAATGGGGATTCTCCTCTAGCTCCAGGAATTTGGCTTTTGTGAGGAGAGGGACTCAGTTATAACCCACGATGTTCCAGCTGGGCTGTAACTTCCCCTCCACAAATTCAGGGAAGGGATTTAAAAGCATATTGAAAACCAACGAGACTTGGGCTCTTCCAGTGCGTTTGAAACTCTCCCCTTTTGATGTTTGGCTCAGGCTGGGTGAACACCTGCCCCTCGGCAGGGAAAGGGCAAACTCTCTGGGCTCTACCGCGGGGAAGGGAGTGGCCAAGAGGCGCTCATGACATGCAAGGGCGGAGTGGGACGCTCAGGGCAGGGGACCTGGCAGTTCCCGACTCACACGTGCTGAGATCAAAATCCAGTTGGGCTGTTGCAGACAGAGAGATGGAGGAGGAGGGGGCAAACGGACTCTATTGGGGGGGAGTTGTCCCTAGTGGGCCCAGTCTCCCCCCTGGTGTCAGCGTCCTGCAGGGGGTAGCATGGGGCCGGGGGATGTTGGCTGTGGTTGAATCCATATAAAAAGGCATTATCATTAGAGTCTGATGGTGTTCTTTGCTCCGGTGCGGCCGTGGGCCCGTCACTCCCACCCCTGAGCCCCCGGTGGGGTGGCACGGGTGCAACCCAGGTGGGGCCTGGCCTTGTGTGTCAGGCAGGCTGGGGACGCCCACAGAGAGGCAGCTAATCTTCTTCATCATCATCATCGTCATCATCGTCGTCATCGTCGTCCTCTGTGTTGATCTCCCCTTCCAGCACGTCCTGGAGCCAGTCCTCCAGCTCCTCCGTGGATGGCAGGTCCTCCTCATTGTCCATCTGCATCCAGATGCTGTCAGCCTGGGGTGGGAAGGGGGAGCGGTGAGTTCCGGGGGAGGGAAGGAGTGGGTTGGGAAGGGCAGGAGGCCAGAGATGGGGTCACCCCCAGTGCTGGATCCAGTGTGGCCAGTCTCTCTGTGTGATGAGCGGCGCAGGTCTCGGATCCCAGTGTCCATACTGTACAGCTGCCCTGCCCCCATTGCTAGCCAAGGATCAGGCCCTGGCCTGAGCTCTCCGATCCCTGTGAACCCCTAGGCTGGAGCAAGCTGACCGGGCGCCAGGGGGAAGCTGGTGTGGGGCAGCCTGGGATGTACCCAGCTCTGGGCATAAACAGGGGCCTCCAGACTCCAGGCTCCAGGCTGGCTCCTCTGTGGCCCAGTGCACTCCGCAGGGCACAGAGATCAGCGGCTGCACAGAGGAGGCCGGGATGCTGAGTGGAGCCAGTGCCGGGGCATTTCTGATACAGACCAATCCATGCAGAACACACAGGACCAACACATGTTGGAACCGTGTCCCCGAGCTGGGCGCCAGCCGTGCTGATTTCCCCAGAGCCGTGGCATAGCTCCGGCACACGTTTGAAACACAGATTGTGGGAAGGCGGGGCACTGGGCTCCCTCGACCCACCAGGGGTCACATCCCCAGGGATTGCAGAGAGGCCGACTCCCAGTCAGACTGGCCCTGATGCACGAGCGGCCCCTGCGTGTCTGTATACTCACATCTGTGACGTTGACCACACCAATCTGGGGCTGGGATAGGTCGATATCGAATGTTTTCTCCCAGTACGGGATCAGCTGGAGCGGGAGAAGAAGAGCAAAGGTGCATGAGTGCGGCAACAAAGCCACGTCTGCTCTGCACCATGGCACCCGCCACCTGAGCTAACGGAGACTCCCCATTAGCTGTTAGCACAATAGGGCTTACGACGCACCATCAAACTGTTCAGGTTTCATCCAGCAGAGGGCAGCGGTGACACACCCCTATTCATTTTATTCCACATTCTAAAAGCACCATCTGCACCCAGACACTAACCGGCTTGGCATGGCCTCAAGGCCTAATGTGCGAACGTTGGGCACCAGGATGGAGCCTCCCTTGGGATGGGCAAAGGGAAGTAGATGAAATAAGAAAGGGGATTTGTTATGGAGGCTGCCAGGCACAGACAGACCCTATGGTTCCCTCTGGCCCCAGCTCCCAGCCTGTGTTGCCCAGTGCCATTTCCAGAGTGGGCTGAGCACACTGGAATGCCCCCCAGCCAGCCTCCCTGCACCCAAGGCAGAGTCACTCCGGTGGGCAGGAGGTGGAGTTGGGAACACCCACTGTCTCGGGAGGGTCTGCTGGCAAAGAACAGCTCTGTGAAGCACAACACAGTCCACTATCACCTGTGAAATAGGATCTATCCATCAATCCATCCATCCATCCCTGTACACCTCATCTATATCCATCTATCCCCATACACCTCATCTATCTATCTACCCATCCCCACCACCCCTATCTATCTATCTATCCATCCATCCATCCCTATACATCTCATCTGTATTTATCTACCTCCATACACTCTATCTATCCATTCCCACACACCCCATCTATCTATCTATCTATCCCCATACACCCCATCTATCTATCTATCCATCCCCACCACCCC